>NW_006800521.1:37181-229931 GCF_000485575.1 Poecilia formosa
TTTTTTCGTCACTTAGAAAAGGAGCTCAAAGAAGGTAGTCTCCGTTACACTCTGTCTTGATACACTCTGGTCTTGGTCTTGTCTTGGTCTCGGGTTAGGTGGTCTTGAACACAACACGGACTGCAGCGGATGTCCCTCCCCATGAGAGTAGGCCGACGCTCCGTGGTGGGCGTCCCTTATTTTGATTTCTGAAAGGTGGCAACCCTAAAATGGAGTCTTGAAGGAAATAGTTCGGATGAAAATAATGTAGCTTGCAAGAGGATAGTTAAGGAGGAATCTAAACTAATCATAAAGTTTAGGAAGGAGGATGAAGTTATTCAACTCAGAAGGATTAAAGCCTCCTTTAGCGAACAAGTAAAAAAAAAAAAAAAAAAGTCACTTGTACCGGTTGTTGACGGAGAGAGCTGCAAAACACATGAAAAGTGATCCCACCGGTGGGATCGTCGGGTGCCTCATTACTCAGATTTGACTGTAATATAGATTCAATCTGATAGGAGAGTACGCTGCTAACATAAAGTAAAATTAAATAACAATAAACGGTCCAATGAGGCTCATTGGTCTGATTAAAAGTACCTGTTGAAAATAACATTGCAGCAGGTATTAAACATGCTTTTTATGACGCTCACATTTTCTGTATTAAAATGTTTTTTTCCTTATTTTTCTGACTGGTTCCTTTTGTCGTGTTTTTATTAGTGGAAAACTGACTAAAATAAAGAGTTGAACACATCAATCTCTCTGCAATTAATCTTTGTAATGTGTTTGACTTGTTGAATTGAGTTACTGAGAAAATATTTTAATAATATTCTAATTTATTAAATGGTTTTGTATTTTGTAGAGATTTTTGGGATGTGCATTTAGCTTTTAAGTTTTAAACATCAACATGACTGAAGTTATGGATTTAAACTGAGACTTGAATAGTTTTGTGAATTGTTAAAAAATGGATGATTTTGACTCACGGTGTTCTTTCTTTTTACCACAACTGTACTTAATCCAGCCGCTAGATGGCGATAAATGTGTAAGAAAAAAGAAAATGAGTTGACATGAAGTTAGCATAAGTGATGTGCTTTACATAATTGTGGATTAATTTATCAATCATTAGCCCTAATATACACTGGCTCAATTTGATTATGAAGAAGTGTTTTTATTGGATCTTTTAGAGAAAATTTTACTAATTAGACAAGGAATTAAACTAAGGAAATAATTCTCAGAAAACTGGAGCAGGAAAATAAATGTAGGAAGTGGAGATCATAGCTAAAATCACAGACATGTCACAAGTTTAAGGTTTGTGTTTGTTCCAGGTTTTCATTTATTTACATGAAGTAAGTGATGGTGCAAACAAGAGACAGTTTGGACTGATATTAAAATATTTTCATGACTGAGTTTTGCTCTAAATCTTCTGTACACAAATAAAATGAACCTCAGGAAATAAGATAACAGACTAGGATGTATCTGCAGTGTTGTAAGATACTCGATTTGACTCCCCAGTTTTCTGGAATACTCCACAGAGACAGTGAGACTCCATTAAGAACCCGACGCTTTGTGAATATAATTGCAGTAATTAGATGAACGGATCCTGTCAGGCCATCTACCTGCTGTTTGTCTTGGCAGTGCAGCAGATCCCATCTCCTCGACCCGAGCTGTAGACCGGAGACACACACACCCGGCTGTTCGGAGCGAGGTGGGCAAGTCGGACTGAAGACGGCGAAGGGGGAAGGTAAGCGGTGGAGGGGGAGCGTTCTGACTGGGAGTTCTGGGAACCTTTTCTCTCCCAGCTGACCCAGTAACCTTTCAGTCCTTCTGTGTTGGTCTCCCAGGACGCTTGAACCTCATTCCCTTCCTGCCGATCTGTCAGGGTCAGCCGGAGGTCGGTCAGGGCGGGCCGAGCTTCTGCAGGAAAACACACACACACACACACATCAGTTTCTGTAATGCATGGAATAAATAAATAAAACACTTTAAAACTGACAAAAGTCCACAATTAACTGTGAGTCACTCTGTTATTATCTCTGGGTTGGATTAGTGTAAAGCTTTGTACCCCGGGCTAGAACTTATAAATCGTCTCTTCATTGCCTACAAATCATCCAAAATTCAGCAGCTTGTCTTTTAACAAGTACTAAAGAATAAGAACACATGTCTCTGGTTCTGGCTTCTAGGATTTATTTTAAAATTTTATTGCTTACTTTTATCATTTAAAAAGCTTAACTCCATATTTCTGCATTCTTAACATCCACACTCTAGTAAGAGCACTTTGCTCAACCAACCTTTTTCTCATAGGGTGCGTTCACACCAGCAGTGCTTAGTCCGCTTTAAACAAACTCTGGTTTGATTGTATAGAAAGTCCAGTTTATTTGGGAAGACGTGAATTCGCAATCAAACTCCGTTATGGACTAGAAAAACAAACTCTGGTCCGCCTAAAAACCTTCGTCTCAGTTCAACTAACATGAACTCTGGCACGGTTTGAATGGATTGGAGACCAGTCCAGATGCAGGAAGCGGACTGTACCTCAAGGCATGCTGGGTAAATGTAACCAAAACAAATGCAAGAGTCTAGCATCAGCGGGACAATGAAATGGCTTGTGGATTTTACCAAAGACAGAAGAGAAACTCTCCATCACTGAAATCTGACGACACTTCAATTTTGTTTTCATTTTGTGAAGAAGGAAGTTATGCTGATATCTTTTTTTAGGAGGGTTTTGTGTCATTTCATTTATTGGTTCTTGGTGCAGCGCCACCACAGGCGAGGAGGGGAACAGTTTTTTCAATTTGTTTGATTTGACACAGTGCAGTGTGACAGTGAACCACACCAGCTGAACATGTAACAAATGTTGCAACATTATCCTCAGTTGAACCAGACTATATCAGGTGTGAAAATACCCTGATATATTCCTAGATTTAAGATAAAAGTCAGAGGTGACCAGAGTTTTTCAATTTGTGTTCCTCATGTCCGTACTGCTTTTAAATCAAGACCCATTTTTATTCTTTGAAACAACATTTGTTGTTTGCTATATAAATAAATCGACACTGACACTGAAGCAGGAGCTGGTCTTGATGCACCAACCTTCCTGAGTGCAGGCTCTCACAGACATGGCTCTCTCCTTTCCATCCCGGTGCAGAGCGCTCACTGTGATCAGGTACCGAGTGCCTGGCTCCAGGTTCCTCAGAAACACAGAGCTTTTCTGGTTGCTTACATCCACAGTGTGAACGCGACCGCTTGGAATCGCTCCGTACTCCAGAGTGTATCGCTGCACCCGGTCTGGCTGCAGCGGGCCCCAGCTGACACGGACCTGACGGGGACCAGGGTCTGACAAGGTGACCTCTGCTGGACTTAAAACATCTAAATGTAATGATGAAAAAAAAAAGACATGCTGATTTTAAAACAACCTCTTGATTTAGAGTTAAGATGTTCGCTGTAACTTCAGTTAATTTAATAAATGCAAATTAGGTCAAAAGTTCTTAATTAGACTAAATTTGTCTTAATTAGAGTCAAAGTCAATTATTTAATTTGAGTGACCAAGAGAGTTTCATCAGGATGCTAAAGTTAAAGTGTAAATTGGGATAAATTGAGTGTGAAAAACATTTTTAAAGAGAGCGATGCAGAAATCGTTGTGATTAAGACTTTACTCATGACCTCTTGTCTCAAACTCTACTAGTGTAAGAGAGACACTTTCAACTGGTTTTCAAAAATATAGAAGTGTATTGTTTTATTTTAATATTCTGCTTCATTTATGAACTGCAGCATCTCTAAGCAAATGACTGCGTTTTGTTGATGGAATGGTAATAGCCAAAAAAATAAGCTTAAAATTGTAGAAATCGGATAAAGTGCCTCCTTTTAAAATGTGGTTAGCTGAACATAATGAGATCCTCCATGTGGAGACAATAATTCATTAATAAATTATGCAGTCTCTTGCAGCAGGTTTTGAGCCATTTCATTCAGTATGAGATTGATCCAAATGCACAGTCTGTCTCTTAGTGTGTCACTCATGCCTTTATAGACAGGCATTATGAACCATATGTGGTGATTTTACATAATTGTTTGTTGCATTGGTGTTTTGTTGTTTGTTTTGTTTTATTGATATCATTATGTGTGTTTTTTCTTTGTCCAGTAATCTGCTGCACACACATATTCTTATTATTCCATAATTCATGTATGTTTCACATTGCAAAAACCTAATATATAGTTTAGAAAACACATTACTCCTCTGTCTTTTCTATGGTTAGTAAAAGAGAAGAAAGTGTAAATAATAAAAAGCGGACATGTGATTTTTACCAGGAAGCGTGGTAAACTGCACAGACAGTGTGCTGTGCAGCCGCTGGTTGGACTCGGGCCGGAGGGAGGCCGTGTACGTCGTGTCGGGCTGCAGCTGGATTAACTCTGTCTGGCTGGAGCTGCTGGGGAGAACCGTGGTTTTCCCAGAGTGTTGATCATCCACAGCTTTATAGCTCAGCTCATAGTGACCGCTGTCAGCAGCCAGAACAGGACGCCACTGCAGCACTGCACTATGGGAAGTCAAGCGAACCACGCTCAGTCGTTCTGCACGAATGATTTCTACAGATTAAAAAAAAAGATGTGAAGACAATAGAATGTACTTTCTAACCATATGTATCATTTTTTAGCCTGGCTTTTGCCTTTCTACACAGTTTTGCTTGATTCTAATCTCTCTTCACAGCTCGGCCTGGGATTTCTCCCATTAAGTTGAATTTCTCAATCAGCAAACAGGAGAAGTTTTGAACGATGACGTTTATTTTCTGCATTGTTTTGTAATTGGAGTCTGCCTGTAGTTTTGGTAATGGCAGGGAAAGAAGTGAATGAAGCCATTCAGGCCGTGTTGGTCACACTTCCAACTAATGGGTCAAATTTAAAACTTCAACAGAGTCCACGCCTCCGACTCCAAGAGCCCAGACCGTCTGTATGGAGCAAATAGCATCTGATGAAGGGCTGTTTTTTTGTTGTTTTTTTTTACCTGGCTAATCATTTATAGTTAATTACACATTTAAAAACACACACACACACACACACACACATACTGATGATGGCCTCCCTCAGGTCGTCTGTGATGATGTCGATGCTTTCCATGTCCACAGAGTACAGGTGTGACTCCAGTGGAGGCGTCGCCACGCGCTGCAACACCCGGTGGTTGCCATGAATCGTATAAACAATTAACACATAAACTCCCCGAGCCTTCAGCTCAGACATCGCCTTCTCCACGTCTCCAGTCTGGACTCCGTCCGTCAGCCACAGCAGCACCTTGGGCACGTCCCCATCTGCCTCCGACAGCAGCCGCTGCGCCACCTCTATGGCGGCCTTCGTGTTGGTGTCTCCCTGCTGCTGGTTGACGCTCTGCAGGGCTCTCAGCAGACTCTCCTGGTTGCTGTGGACGTCCAGGCTGAACTCCAGGTGAGGGGTGGTGCCCACCAGCAGCAGAGCCACCCTGACGTGGCCCCGGCCCAGGGTAAACGGGTAGAGGAGGCTGGCGGCAAAGGACAAAAAGCTAGAGAACTCAGAAGTGGTAACGCTTCCAGAGGAGTCCAGCAACAGGAGAATGTCCCCTTCACAGCAGTTCAACTCTGAGGAGGACAGAAAATAAAATCATGTAATAACATGTCAGACTTAAAGCTATCCTATTATGCTTCCTTGAACAGGTTAGGATGTAATGTCAATTACATTTTTTACACAAGTTCATTGTTAGGTAATAATATTTTAGTCAGGTCAGTTCTGCCTATTTTGAGCTGTTTCAGGGCCTCTTGTCACTTTAAATCCTAATAAACGTCTGTTGGCCACGCCGCCCAACTCAACCCTTACACTCACAAGTGAAAATGGCTGCCAACAGACACACAGTTATACAACCATATATCTTTGAAAAGCAGAAACAAGCTCTGAACAACCAACAAGAATGCAGAAAGAGGCTTCTGGATGGTAAATCAACAACAAAACACTTGTCTTTTCCAGCAGCCACTGAACAGAGCATACAGCGGTCAAACCAGCCGGTCAAACATTCTGGAGTTCCCTTGGGTTGCTAGGTAACGGGGCTGTGTTGGCTGGGGTTGCTAGGAAACGGTGCAGTGCCTGTGGAATGCAACTAAAGTTTTGAAATGGTTCATTTTTCAAACTCCAACAAACATTAACTTGATGCCCAGAAAACAACTGGGTGTTTTTTTTAGCTGAGACCAAAATGGAAGTATAAAAATGTGTGAAATTAGATTTTTGATTAAAAGTTTATTTTTTAAAAGTAACTTACAAAACTGATATTTATGTATTTAATATTTTAGTAACTTTTGACCACCAAAACAATATTATTGACAGGATGAAAATGTATTTTTCCAACATGAATTAAACTCACAGCAAGCTGAGTCAGAAGACGACTGAACCAAGATTAGGATAATTTATCCAATAGTTATTTTGGTTTGAATCAAAATGGGACAGACCTACTATTATTTTTCAATCTGTCTAAAAGTATAAGGAATATCAGCTTTGAAGAAGCAACAACACACTGAACTGTAAAAGCTGGATGAAGATGCAATCACTTCCTGTTTACGCTACATGGAAATAATTTTTTTTAAAGTGGCGACTAATGAGGTGTCGTTCCTCCTCATTATACCACACACTAGCTGGAATAATAAGATATAGCATTACAATTATATATATATAAGAAACTGAACAGATTTAGCATCAGAATAATGGCTGATCTTATTACTTTCAGAGGTGCAGTTACGGTCCCCAAGGAGGGATTCATATAACAATGAGATGCATCAACAGGAATATGAGCCACGATTATCAACACATCAGAAAATACTGGAGTTAATTTGAATTTAATGTTGCTACAAGCAAAATTTTGCTCCTGTAATGAGGAAGCAAGGGATTTGATTAGAAAAGTCAATTTATCACATAAAAGTGGAGAGAAACTAGTTAAATATCGAGGGGGAGAAATGCCTGGCAGGGACTTTTATGCAGCAAATCACAGTTTTGTGAGATTTTAATCTCCAGGTTTCTCTGTCTCAGCCCATCATTAAGTCACAGCACTGGATTTTCTTAGTAAAAGTCATATTTTGTTGTATTTAGTACATTTTCTCAAATCAATTCAGACTCATACAGTTGAAACCAGATGTTTACATACTGTATTCAAATCTACAGCTGTATAAACTATTTTGGGCATAGATCTACTGTGCCTTACTGTACTATATACTATATACACTATACTTATTTCAAGTGAAATTAAACCAGATCTCATGACATTTTAGTGTATTTTTAAATCCCGGGTGATAATGATCTTGTACATTTCAAACAGAATCAAATCATCCAATAAACCAGCTAAAGCTATTTTCATAGCTGTAGGTAGACATGTAAGCTTTGTTATCACATGTTATATGCCTCCCCATTATCTTTAGTAAACTTATTTTATGTTTATTCATTTTGAGAAATATCCAAACACTGAAATAAATTTTCCTTTCTTCTTTAAAAGCATTTCAAATTCTCCAGAAAAGGTTTAATTTATGCTTCAGATTCAATTAACTTTACTACTGACTAAAGAAACTGATTTTATTTTGATAATCAATGAGCCTGATTTCTGTCAGTCTGCTCCTGGCAGCTGTGGCTACAATGTACCTTAGTGTGTGAATGAAGTGTGAAGTGCTTCAGAGTCCTCTGACTTGACAAAGCACTACATAGAAAGACAGGCCACTAACGAAAAAAAAAGTGTTTAAAAACAGACTGGTAGTTTTAACTCCATAAAGTATCAGTTCAACATCAATCTGAATAAACTGTCTTTTGAAACATCAGGAGAATAATTAAAACGGGCTTAGTGAAGGGAAACCTCAGAGGAAGTACAGAGACAACACATCGCATGCATCCCGTTTCTTGGTTAAAATGCACGCAGAGGAATTTTCTGCTCTTTGCATTCCTCTGCAGAAATGTTCAGGTGAATGAGTTCATGTCTGAGCGATGTGAGGATGTCATCTGCCGGAGAACCGGCCTCATCTGGTGCCAGGGCCATCTGCCACAGAGGACAGCAGCAAAAATGAATGAAAAATATGTTAATGATCCTGTGAAGCTCACAGAGCATTCGCTCAAAATGCACTGAGATCAAACACACAGATGCTAAACCATCCTGTCCATCTTAGACTAACTTCACCTCCAACTTCTCACCTTGCAGAAGGTAAGAAAGCACAAATTAACAATGTAGTCTATTCATTTCATGTGGAAGAAATGTAAGGTTCTGAGACAAACTACTTTCAGGCTGGAACTCTCCAAGCCCATCGCAGTTTTTTATGTAAATTAAATATAGCATCTCTAAGAGTAAACGTGCCTCCCTCCACTCCTATTAACATTCATATCTAGCAGATTTGCATCAGAATATATGTTTTTCTGCAGACTTGCAGCCTTGTTGCTTGGACAGAAATAAAATGAAATGATCCTGGCCTGGTCAAAAACAAAAACACAGCAGTAGATCTTACTTGTAGGTTAATATGTAGATGTAAAAACACAACCTACTATCCACAAAGGTCAAGGGAGAAGGCAGTGGTCCAATTGTTTTATTCTAAAAATCCCAAACGTTTTAAAGTTGAATAATACAAATACTTTTGATTATAATCACGCTTTATGGTGTAAAGGGGCAGTGATGTGTTTTCCAGGCACATGGTGGCATTTTATAACACAATCAAGTAACTATGTTTCCTTCAGTTGTTATAAAAATGTTATGTATATTAAATATGACTTAACGCCTTGAAATTGGGCCTCTGTCTCTTTAAAAACTCCTGCTCTTTCTTTTTTTCCCTCTTTTTTTTTACCAGTGTTGCACTGAGAAGTAGCTCCTATAATGAGTTCAGCAGATGTGCTAATTGCTGCTGGCTAGTCTGAAGGAGTGAGGGGAAACTCAGAGGCTTGGAAACTAAGGAGGAGCTTTGTCTTGAAGATGATGCTGGTCCAATCAGATATTTTGCACAGGTGAATGGTTGTCATGGAGATTAAAGGATTTGTCAAGCATGCATGAATCATGGTAACCCTCCAGGTATGTTTCTGATGAGGGAATGACATGAGAACATGACATAAAGGTCGACTTATCATGATACTGCCCCTTTCTATACATCTGCCTTGCTTTGTCTAAGCTTTAACTAATACATATTAATACTACAAAATCATAATATTTAAAAGAGATATAATAAACAACAGTTATGAAAAAACAGTAAAGATTTTTAGGTCTAGAATGTGACTGTAAAAAGCACTTTAGCTTAGAGTACTTTAAATATGTTCTCCATCTGAGATATCCTGCAGTGACTTCTGGTAATTATAATTATTACAGATAATTTCACTGATTAGATCACAAAGTGTTCTCCTTAATTAAATGCCCGTTTAGCACTTATGAAGTGAAGCACAACATTAGAGCTCTGAGTCAGCACTGTCCAAGTAAAAACTTGCCCAAACCAGACGGTGATGAAATGATCTGTTGTTTCATAAAGGTTGGCGATTTTTAACCAGCATTGCATGCAAAGTTCAGTGGAGACTTGTCTTCAGCCTTTAAATATTTCTCTTGCTCAATGATCTCTTGTCTTCCAAGTTTTTAAACTTTAGCTTGTTTAGCTAAGCTGAGAAACATTTTATAATGTCTCCTAATTCAGTTGATCAGTATAGTAAACTTTTAATATTTAGGATTTATAGAAAACTTTTAAAATTTCTTCACATTTTGTCACATTCCAACCACAAACTCCTTTATGTGGTAAACCAAAATCAACCAACACATAGTTTGTGTTGGTTGAAATAAAGTAATATTATTTATTTTTATGCAAATAGAATTCTGAAAAGTGTGGTGTTAAAATTTTGCATAAACATCTTTCACTGCAACTAAAACTGTATTTTTTTCTACATAACTGTATTTTTTTCTACATTTTGTTCATTCTTTTTGCAAAGTCCAGTTGTATTCAATCAATTAGAAAAACTGTATTTTTTTCTACATTTTGTTCATTCTTTTTGCAAAGTCCAGTTGTATTCAATCAATTAGAAAATTACTGAAAATAATGTGTTCCAGTCTTTATTTGTTATTTTTCACTTACAGCCAATGAAAGCAGGACATTTAAGGTTAGCATGTTACATCAGACCAATACGAATAGTGGGTTTGATTAAAGATATGAATAATACCTGCTTAAATATGGTTGTTATTTCCAAAATGTACCTTTAATCTCACAAACAAACCTATTGGAACCAATTTACTGAATGTGATTGTAGCTCCAGCTTAATGAGATAATAAGCCACAGATTCTCTTATGGAAGAAGGTTTGGGCTTTGACTAGGCCATTCTAACACATCTGCTTTGCTCTGAACTATTACCCTGTATCTCTGGCTGCCTGGTTAGTTTCCTTTTCCAGGAAAAGGAAAAGGAAAGGAAGCAATCTCATCTCTGGGGGGATGAGATTGCTTCTCTCCCTTTTCCTCCTCTCCCTTTCAGCCAAGGCTGCACTGAAAATAACCCGTTTTTAAATTATGCACAGTAAAAGATAAGAGAGCGACTTTTCCACCTGGATATTTATGCAGGATGCTTTCTGCAGGCCATCGGGCCGCATCATCGCAGGCTTGCTTTTCCATCTCAGGTTTTTTTTTTTTTTTTTTAAATCTCCAGTTTCGGATACTCACCTGTGTCCGGTGAAGCAGCCGTCTGCCTGATGCTCTGCTGCAGCATCGCGAAGACAAAAATACAGCGAAGCAAAAAGCTTTTCATTTTTTTCCCCCACGAAAACTACTAAAAGCAGTCGGGACTTTGATTAGGACCGTCGCTCACAGACGGTTCTGTATTTAATCATCATGCAGCTTTGTCACCTGACCTTCTGCTCATTTTTGCACTGCAGACACTTTAGTGCTTCATCTCTTTCACTCTTAATGACTGAAGCTCACCTCCCGGCTCACTCCTCCCACATTCGCAGGTCCCGGAAACAAAACGGGATTATTCTCCGCCTCCTTCTGCGCTCCGGTTTGCTTTAATCCAAAGGTCATGGCGCTCATTTCTGAGCAGATGAGCTCCAGGGTTGAAGGGTAACGATTAAAAGTCTGAGGGAGTAATTTCCACAGGAATCTGAGACACAGCACAACATTTTATCTTTAAAAAGAAAAAAGAAAAAATCCTTGAACTAGATTATTTTTTGGCCATAAACTTGAGCCTCAATAGTAAAAAAAAAAGTGAAAAAGACAGACAGCGTTATAGGGCTCCACAAATAACTTAAATCAAAAGAAGGTTTTCTCAGACCTGCTGAGGATGGCTTCAAACCGCCTCCCTGTTCCTGATATGAAGTTGAACGGTCAACTCAGACGAAAGCATCAATTATTAACTTATAGTTTGTGTTTCTGTGCCTGAAAATATTGTCAGCAATCAACAATGAATGTAAAATGAATTTAAATTGTAAACAAACTAATTCAATTTGAAAAGTATTTTATAGATTAATTAGACACTGTCATATACAGACATACTGAAAACCTGAGCATTTTGCAAAACATCGCAAATTTTCAAATATCAGCAGCTGCATCATAACCAGCAGCTTCACCCTTCGGTACTAACATCCATTTATGTAAAACTTCTTTGGCCAAATGTTTTTAAAGAGATGTAGATCTACAGAACAAGCAGGTGTCAGGTGGATGTTTCTCTCCTGGAACAGAACAACCTGAAGATTCACTGCACTGTTAAAGGAAAATACTCCCACATCATGATGCTGCCTCCTTCACTGTGTGGGTTTAACTTTAAGCACTTGATCATCCTCAACCTGCAAAACGTTTCAGCTCATTATGTGAATGACTTCATATTCATGTTTCATTTGTGTTTATTCTGTTTAGCTGTGTTCCTGGCTGCTTGTCGCTGTGATACATTGACACCAGCACCAAAACCCAGCAAGCATTAAGCAGGTAAAACTCTTAAGACTGAGGAAACTAACAAAGATTTTCACTTGGTGGATCAAAACCAGGCAGCACGAAATGAAGAAATAGAGTCCAAGAAACAAAACATAAAGCAGAAAATTTACTGAAAACTGCATTTAAACTCACAAATGATTTCCTTCAGCTGTGCAAACATTAGCCAGTCTTGGACATGTTGATTGTTGTTTTAATTGTTCTCTTCTTTTAAACTATATATTTTTTTAATTCCTCCCCAGACTAATTTAAAGATTCAATCGTCTTTCTGAATAGCTCATACAGGTGTCTTAGCATGGCGTTCACTCTCACGCCAAACAAAATGTCAACAGAAACCCTTAAACAGTTATTTGCATCTGAAGTGATAGGCTCGAGTGTAATTTTAGCCACTTTACTCACCAATAAATGGGAGTAATTTCCTCACCAGAAATTACAGTTTTTTATGGCTCTGCAGAAAACTTTAAAAGGTTTGTTTGTATGTGAGAGATAAGTGAGTTCAAGCAGCTTCATGAAGGTCAACTGTGAGTAAAAAGTCAAGTGTGATTCGGTCCCAACACTCCTGCCTCTTCATAAAGAAATCACTGTGTTGTTGTGGACAAAAATGTTGTTAAACATCCGTTTTATTAGCAAAGTGTTGATGATTGCGTCAACTTATTTACTTTAGATGAATGTGCTGCCATCTTTCTCTTGCTGCACCTGTTTTAAATGTAAGGATCTCACCAGGAACTTTGACAATATGCAGCTCATCTGAGCTGCTCTTATGACGCTCAGTTCTTAAAGTTTAACTAAAGGGATCGATAGGAATCATTACAAGTCTAGATTAGAAAGGAAATTAGTCAGGACAGCAACATTCATCCTCTGTTCTCATCCGGCATCTGGTGCGTGTCCGGACCTGCAGCATCTGCAGAGCTGTGAGAGCAGGAGGCCTGGAATGTCCCTATGCAGGAGAATTTCAGTTTACAGACAAACATGCACATTTACACAACATGCACATGTTTTTATGAGCTTTAACACATGGATGGTTTTGGATGTACTTTTAAAGGGGATTTATTATGGAAAGTACATATTTTCCTTTTTTTTTTTACTTCCATTTGGGACGCAACGCTTCCAAAAATAGCTCAACTCCTTAAAATCAAAACACACTGTGGTTCTTTTGGCAGTAAGTTAGGCCCTGTTTGCACGACAATGATCCAACGAAAATGGAATTTTTATTCTGTTTTTGTTGGATCATTTACATGAAGACGTTCTAATTACAATCTTTGTTTACACAGTAACGGTACACATCGAAAATGTGTAACATGCCACTAGTTGGAGCTAGGTTTTTTGAAACTAAGTGCGCATGTGTTTTTTTTTTTTTTTTAAAGAAGTTCTACTTGAAAGCACGTCGATTCGCGTTTCCCCATCATGTACCGTTCTCCCAGATATTGGGGGAAAACACGCACCATGTGCGTCTGATTAGGGCGCAGTCGGAAAAAAGTGGGATAACTTTGCTGAAACACGTTGTTTGAGCTTTCACGGTGTCCGTAGTTCTCTGGATAAGAGCGCTTAACAAGCAAGTTCTTGTTATGATTGCTGAACAAGCAGCCGTGTATTTTGCCACCTGGGCGGTGCGGAGCGGTGAAGAGACGCTGAGGGAACCGTATCTGATGGGAAACACGAAATGTAGTAACACCAGCATTGTCAGTAGTTTCTTCTTCTTCTGTAGATTGTAGGAAGCAGCTATGCTTTGCATCATGAGCTAGGGATTCTCTGACACAATAGATCCATTTACCCTGTTTACAAGACAACGGACACCGGTACGTTTCAGAAACATCGCACTCTGGAACCCGTTTTCAATCTGTGCCGTTGTCAGAAATGCAACAAAACTCTTCCGTTTTCACCCAAAACTGTTGTCGTGTAAACAGGGCCTTAATATTTTTGTATCAGGAAAATCAGTTGTTTTAAAAACCTTCCAAATATAATGTTACTAATCAGTAAGCACTGATCCTAGCAACCCCAGTGAAGCCCAGCCGGTTACCTAGCAACTCCAGTGAAGCCCAGCCGGTTACCTAGCAACCCCAGTGAAGCCCATCTTATTCAACTGATCTTTTTAAAAATTTCTCAAGATTAAAATAACTTTCCTTTTTTTGTTTCTTTTTCTTTTTTACCTTAAGTTGAGCTTTTCTTTTGTGTTTCGACATTGTTATTTTGCTATTTAAATTGTGTCTAAAGGGGGCTATTATGGAAAATTGACATTTTGCATGCTTTTATATCTTTTTGGGTGTCTTTGGGTCTCAACTGCTTCTAAAACGCTAAAAATATAAGAAAAAGAAACACCCAGACATTTTTGGCAAGAAGTTAATGTTTTTTTGGTGTGTGGAAAACAAGTCGTTTCAAAAACCTCCCGATTGTCACAGTGCTCCGTTACCTAGCAAAGCAAGTTTCTTCAACCATGTTTGGTCAGCTGGTTTTACTGCAGTATAATGGCTGATGGAAAAGACAATTGCTTTGTTGTTGACTTACATCCAGAAACCACTGGTTGGATTCTTGTTGGGCTCTGATGGGTCATAAATACCCAGATTGATGTGTGCTTTTCCTTTTACAGAAAATCTGTTGTACCATAAAACTTTAATCTAATTTCTGTCTTATATGAACACAAATCAACATCATCTGTAACCGTATTTTGATGGAGAAAGAGTCCCTCAACTGCTGCCGTCTTAAGAAATGACTTTCTACCTGAACGACAAAAAATTCATTAGCCTTTAACTGCAAGAAAATGTGGCTCAAATTTAAAGTATTTTGGATGCTAATGTGAAAACACATAAACTAAATGATGTGAAACGGTCAGATGTTCCTTCAGGCATCATCAGTTTTTTAGTGGACTGCCTCTGAATTTCAGCCCAACGCCTGAAAGACAAAAGTGTCTGAGGTTCACAGAGAGCTTGGTAATGACGGTCTCACTCTTTGCTGTGTTTATAATCAACACTTTTTCAATCCCCAGCTGACTGATCACAGAGGGGAAGTCCATTAGCTACCTGCAGATGTAGATAAGCAGGTTGAGCGTTTTTAAATCTCATATCGCACAGATACTCTGACACATATCAATGATGTGAGGAAAGGCTGTGGAGAAAAACCTCAAATTTACCCATAAAACAACAAAAAAGATCAATATGATGCTACTAAATTACACTTTCTTCAGCTCCAGGTGGGAAAAGGCTTCAGAGATGCTTTCTTTAAGTCAATGTGTAAGAGCTGGCAAAGAGGAAAAGGTCCAGTTTGAGCAGAAACCAATCAATTAATCAGATTTAATCGCAGCTAATCAGCATTGAGATGCTGTCAGGAATGCCACTGCTTGTCATTCAGTGGCCTCATTTATTTAGTTGATTAATTTAAATAAACGTGATCTAGATTATATTTTTTTCAAGATTACTATTCCATCACTCCATGTTTCTGTTTTCACTTAGATCTACAGGCTAACCTCATAAAAGTGTCTTGTATTTATTTGGTTAAGATTTTTTTTAATGAAGCATAATTGTTAATTTTGATTCATTTTTTGATTATTTCCTTCTTGTTCATGTTCAGAAATTGACTCCAAACATGCTTCAAAACAATGTTGTTATTTTTTTATTATTTTAACCAGGTAGCTTTATTCTAACATATTTTTCCAGCATAATTACACAGGTTATCTCATCATTACATGTGGAAAAGTTATTTATTATATTTTTTTACGTGAAAAGCTTTTAATTTATCAATGACTTAAATGTACAAAAAAATAAGAACTTGTGTGTTTTTCTATTTGGTGAGGAGGATTAAAGAAGCCATTTTGTCCAAACCTTTTTGTTCAGTCTGAAGTGGATGATGGTGAAAAGACGACAGCTATCAGCTTCCTGCTGTGTTTTCTTATTACTGTTCCTCTTTTCTTGTCATTTGACCTGCGACTCTTCTCACTGCATCTGTCACCAAGTACATCTTCACCTTGCCGTCTCCTCTTCATCAGTCTGACTTTCATCTGCTCTCTGATGAACAAGCAAACCAACCAACCAACCATCTTGATCTGTGGGTCACACCAGCATGACCAGCAGCAGGAAGAGGCTGATCCTTCTAGAAACGCTCTCTATTTGTCCTCTTTCACTGAATGCAGCTTTACAGCAGACTCTTTTTAACCCTGAACAGTTTAAAATGAGTCTATGGGCTACAGTAAACATGTTCATTACTTTTTTTTGGAATAAATCATTCTTAGATGATGAGTTTAATCTGCTCAGTTCTGCATATTTTGAGCTCCTTTTAGGCTCTCTTGTCACTTTAAATCCTAATAGGCTGCTGACCAAACATCCTGGAGCTCAGCTCAGGTTGCTAGGTGACACACTGGCCCCGGCTAGGGTTGCTAGGTAACGACGGAATGTTGATTATTTTTGAAATGGCTACTTTTCCAGGCACAAGAAAACAGCTTACTGCCAAAAACAGCTGGGTAGTTACCTGTAAGCTCTCTGTAGGTTTTCAGAAGCAGTAGAGACTAAAATGGAGGTACAAAAATGTGTGCAAAATGTGAATTTTGCTTAATAGATTAAACACGACTGAAGTAGCCAATTGGAACTGCGAAACATAGAAGAAAAGCTCAACTTTATGTCTCTCTCCCTTTATATATATACACACAGACACACATATATATGTATATATATAAAACTCTTCTTTCTGCTGTGTTAAAATAATCAGTTAAATAAGATTAATAATTTAAAATCCAATTAGGAAACAAGTAGGAAGCCAGTTTGTTTTCATGTTTATCTTTTTGCTCAGGTCCGTTTGCCCTGTAACCAAAATGAACCCTCACTTCATCGCCGTGTCCCTTCCTGCTTCCATTTCATACCTGAAAACAAACCGTCTTCCTCTGAAGCCTCTGTCCTTTGTTTATCTTTTATTTTAGTCAAGCATTTCCTTAAAGTATATAGTCATAAACAATGCTACAATATCATGTGCACTTTAATTTCATGTGACATGAAACCGTTTAATCAAACCTGCAGAGCAAAACAGTACAGCCTTATCTTTAAAAAGAGTTTAGGGCCACTTCATTGTTTCTACATTCACTTGTTCATTAAATCTGTGTGACTCATCTGTTTGAAGCAAAAATATTTAAATATTTAACGCTGAATAGGAGAAAAATTCAACCTTATTTATCAAACATGAGGACAGCAAAGAGTAAAGGAGTGGGAGACAGCAGATATCTGAGCTTGATGAATACCAGCAACAATTTACCTGACGTTATGTGTGCACATGGAAACCTTCATTTAACTTGATTTATTGTGTGAAAAGAACGTGTGCATGCCCTAATCATGCAAATCACAACACGCTTGCAGATGTGGAAACAAGGAATTAGTGTTAAGACACGCTCAGCATTAGGCAGAAAGGTGTAGAATAAAAAACATCTGGAAATGTAAAATCATATAGCTTCAAATATTAAGTCAACACAATACTCTGCATTGTTCTGAATATTTATCTAATGCATGTTTAGGTTAAAATGACATTCAGAATTACTTAATATATTACTCAAAACATTTATATCTTTAACCTAAAAGATTAAAATCGTCTTGCATCAAAATACATTATTTAGCAGGGCATTAATAGGACTTCAAAACCCAGAAATCTGTAGAGTAAGATGGATGTCAGGATGCAGAAACCTGATGGAGGGAAATTCATCGTCTACTGACGGATACAAACTTCTTCTTCTACGACTGAGTGATGAGGTTGAACTGCATCCAGGAGGAAAATCCCTGAAGACAAGGTAAAAATAACATAAACAACAAAATGTTCACATCTTATAAGAGGTAAAAAAAACAAAACTCTCTCCAAAATCATTTCAGATGTGGCCCATCGTCAGCTCACCTGAATCAAATGAATCGTTCATCAGCGGACCTGAACATGAGGAAGTGATTCAGTCGTCTGAAGTCGTTTAAATCTGAAGCTGGACACTCTGGCCTAGTTCATATCTGCTCCTCTTGGCCGTCAGTCACCAAAACCACTGAGTCCCTGAAAGTTGATCAAATATATTCCTTCAGCTGAGGTTCAAGTTGCTGCCACACGCTTTGTTATCTTGCCAATGAAGTTGGACTGAATAAAAACTTGCTTTAAGTGGGTCTAGACATGAAAAGGGTTTATGAAGTCCTGCCAGACCCATAAACTTGTTGCTTTTAGTAGATGAGCAACATGCAGACAAAAAAACAAAACAAAAAGAAAACATTTCTGCCTCTCTAATTTATCCAGAGCTTCAAAATCTGAATAAACTTAAAAAAATAAAAATAAATCTTATAGTTTTATGTCCCTATGATATGTAGAATTAGAATATTCTTAGGTTTTACACTCAAAAGTGTGACAATTATTTATTTTTAAATTTGGCAACAAACCAATAATTATTGTAATTTAATATATCATAAAAACTTAAACTCTAAGTAGAAACTGTTGATTTAATTATGTTTAAATCGATTAAAACCTGGTAGTTCTTAATGGGTAGAGCTTATCGATTATTCAATATTAGTGATTGACTGATAAAATATAATTAAATTCTACTTAGTAATTTAGAGCTGATAGTATTCATGCAGGAATAAGTAAACTGTGGTTCATAAAAATTACAACTTTATAAAGTCAACATAGTAATATACCAAACCACACAGCCATTTTTAATGTTTCCAAACCACGAAGACGACGACAGGAAGTAGTTTTATGATGGCACAGCGTGTTTGTTAATGACTTATCATATAAACAAACTTATTCCAGTGATTTTAAATGCCTTTCTTGTTTAATGGAAACAACAAAGTTGTGTTTTTTTGACTTTAGCGTAATACTGACAAGTTTTTGGGAACATTTGTGATGGAGATGCTGTAGAGTGACAGTGGAAATTAACACTTATTTAATAATAAATGAGAAAATATCATTTTTTTCACAGAGCTCTCCCTTTATTTCCCACAGGTTTAAAGCCTAGTAGCCCAAGATGAAGCCTTTTTTCCTTTAATTATGTAAAGCACCTTGAAATGCCTTGCTGCTGAAATGTGCTATACAAATAAAATTTGATTGATTGATTAATTGATTGATAGAATAACACACATGCTTTTATTGTACCTTGCAGTGTTTGTAACATTGATTGCTGTAAACCTTTTAGCATTTCTTTTGTTCCCTCACAATGGACGGCATGGCACTCTGTGTTCTGCCGCCCACTGCGTCCCAACCCGGTCCTGCTGTCTGCAGTTTCTATCCGTCATGGTCCAATCAGCGCCAGGCCACACCAGAGACCCAGGATGGATCCAATCAGCTCTGATTAACAAGACAACAGCTGCAGAGCAAAAACCAGAACCGCAAAACCAAAGCCTGAAACAACAGCACCACACTTTGATTCTGCTCTTCACATCTGTTTTTATTTATTATGTTTTTATGTGATAGAGCAACACAAAGCAGCAAAATTATCAATTCACAAGAAAGTGATACATGTACAGCAGTATTCACACCCCTGTACTCTGACACTCCTAAATGAAATTCAGTGCAACTGGTTGCCATCAGGAGTCAAATGTGTGTTTTAAAGGGATCGTATTGTGTATTTTCCAGCTATGTAGCGACATTTTATAGCATGATGAAGTAACTATATTACCTTGAGTTGTTATACAGAAATATTATATACAACTAAGAGTCCACTGCACTGAACCCCATTGAAAACCTCCTGGTTCTTCCACCAAATACTGATTTCTGAACTGAGTTAAAACATCAGTTTTGTTGTTCCTAAATGAATGTGAACTTGTTTTCTTTGCATTACTTGAGGTCTGAAAGCACTGCATCTTTTTCGTTATTTTGACCATTTCTCATTTTCTGTAAATAAATATTAAATTTTTGCTTGTAATTTCAGAGACATGTCAGTAGTTAATAGAATATAAAGACAATGTTCATTTTACTCAAATATAAACCTATAAGAAGTAAAATCAGAGAAACTGATCATTTTAAGTGGTCTCTCAATGTTTTTCCAGAGCTGTAGTCTATATGTCAAACATAACTTACAAGAAAATTGACCTGGTAGTTTAGCGTATTGAAATTGGGCCACTGTTTCTTTAAGAAGCTCCTGCTCTTTCCAACACTTGACCTTCATCATGTCATCACAACGACATTCCTCTATTAACCCTTTAACAACATTTTTACCAGTGTTGCATTAAGAAGTAGCTTCATAGCGAGCTCAGCAGATTCACAGTTCCACCAGATGTCTGCTAATTGTTGCTGGCTAGTCTGAAGGAGCGGAGTGGGCGGCTCTGTGAGGCAGAACCTCAGAAACTCTGGAGGACCTGCGTCCTGAAGGTGGCGCTTGGGAGCTGCGTCCTGAAGGCGGCGCTTGGTCCTACCAGGTATTTTGCACAGCTGATTGGTTGCCATGGAGATCAAAGGATCTCTCAAACATGGATGAATGAATCAAGGCAACACTCCAGGTATGTTTTTGACAAGGGAATAACATTATAACACAATATAAAACTAAAAAAAAAGGCCCAATTTAAAATCCATCTGTTCTGTGAAGACCTCAGTGGTTTGTTAGGAAACAATGATGAACAAAATAAGAAAATAATATGCAGTAAATCCAGATGTAGTTGTAAGATGAAATGTACAAATAAGATCAAACCTCCTGCTTAATATGACATTTTCAAGCTCATTCCCATTGAAGCAAAGACAAACAGGAGCAGAAATCGCATGCTGGGCTGGTGACAGACGTGCTGCAGAAGCAGGTAAAACCCAAATGAACACAGAGCGTTCTCCTGAATGATCAACATCTCAGGCAGCAAACACTCAAACACTGAGGATGGCTGTTTTCTCAGTTTTCTGGCCCCATACTGATGTAACCAGATCAATAACGCTCCCCGCCAACAACATAATGACTTAGAAAAAACTTTGTCTCAAATGTTTCACTGAAACTGTGGGTTCAGTTCTTTCTCCAGTTGATTCTCTTTTAATCAAAGCTTTAATAATGCAGAAAATCTGATAGTTAATGATTATCTGAGGGCCTTCAATCGTTTACAGAGAGAAACCTGAAGTCAATGCATTGACCATGCAGACGTTGCTGCAACCAGAGAATCAAAGCAATGCAAGATGTGTTCACATTTAATGGCCTCTAATACAAACAGTTTTTCTAAATGAAGAGATTCAGATGCAGAGAGACGTGGTTAGCGTAGCCAAAGATTATAATCAAGTAAGAGAAGCCTTACTTTAATATGTCTTTACTCAAAACATTTAAAAAGTATTTGATAAAAAAGCTATACTGTGCGATCTGAACATGTGTTTTAATTTGTAAAAATGATGTAATCAGACGCACATAAATATAATTTCAATATATATATTTTTTTATATTTTGGCTTAATGTAGCTTCAGACTTTATTTACAGAGCACTTTTCATAGTCCGGAAGTCAATATATTCACCTGAAATGGCCCAACAGGCTCAGCAGAAAGAAAATTACATTAAAAGCTTTTAAAGATATAAAAAGATATAAAAAGACTTATTATGCATTACTGCCTGCACTGCAAAAACACAAAATCTTTCCAAGTATTTTGTCTGCTTTCTAGTGCAAATGAGTACACTTGAAATAAAACAAAACTAGCTTACAAGTAACTTTTCAGTGCAATATAGTAGCTTAAGTAAATAATTCCTTATCATTGATTTAAAATTATTTATAAGTGAAATAATCTGTGATTATGTGATTGTGAGAGGCAAAAAAAAGGACACATATTAAAGTGTCAGGATCTTCGGGGCGTGTAATATCTGTCTGCAGCAGATCTCTTCTGCTTTGAGAGCAGGAATGTGCAAACATGCCCTGATGTGAGTCTAAACAAAGAGCCGCTCTGTCAGCAGGACAATCTGAAAAGCTTCAGCTTCTCCAGAGCGCCGTCACAAAAACCGTCCAACATGGAGGCGCTTAGACCTGCCGGTGCGTCTTCAACACGTTTAAAGGATCATCCTGGAAGCACATACTGCCATCTAGTGGTTGAAATGTGCAACTAGGCCTAATTTAACTCAGACGCGTTTTAAAACTTCTTGATGTTTTGTTCTAATCTTGTTTAAATCTGTATTTGAAGGTCCTTGTTTGAAAACAAAATGTATTAATAATAATGTTATTATTATTATAAATTGGTTTCTATTGAATGTTCTGTACTCAAATCAAAAATCTGTTCTTATTTTGCAGCCTGTTTGAAATCCAACCAGTTTATGATTTTATATAATTGGGTAATAAAGTCTCAGTTATGTTGAACACATCAGTTATTCTGTGCAAGCAGCAACAATATAGTCATTTATAAAAACTACCTAAACCAGCAAACTCACTACAGGCTTCAGCTGAATATAAGGTAGATTTTAAAATAGTTTAATGCTTTAGATCAGGGGTGCCCAAGTCCAGTCCTCGAGAGCTACCATCCTGCAACTTTCAGATGCATCCCTGCTTCAACACACCTGAATCAAATGAATGGCTCGTTATCAGGCCTCTGTAGAGCTGATCCCGGTCTGTTGGAGTAAGGATACTTCTAAAACTTGCAGGATGGTAGCTCTCGAGGACTGGACTTGGGCACCCCTGCTTTAGTTTGTAAAAGTGTGGAAACAAAGCAGCCTGCACACTGCAAAACACAAAATACTACCAAGTTTTTTTGTCTAGTTTCTGGTCTTAGTACATTTGAAATAATACAAAACTAACTTTCAATTATAATTTCAGCAAGAAATAAGAGTTTAAAAAGTCTTAATATTTATTACTTTTTAATTAATATTAAGGAATTATTAACTTAAAATGAGCTCCTATGATTTGCTGAAACGTGACTAGCTGAAGATATTTGAAGCAGAAACTAACTATACTTGTTAATATTTTGAGTTTTTGCAGCGCAACAACATTTTATTCCCCACAACGAGTGATACTCTATTATGACCCGATACCAATATTTACTGATTAGATTAAATTGGATTCAATAATTCAAGAAACAAACAGACAGACTTTCTAAATACCAGTTTTTGAGCAGCTTTACTCACATCTTTAACCTTTTCCTGCTACATTACTCCAAATTAAAATCATGACTCAGTCAGTCTTAATCTATTCTTCCTCAGCCAAACAACATGCTAATCACTGAGCCTCATGATTTCTGCAGTTATCAATACTCAGGTTCATTACTAGAGTCCAAATGGTTCAGTTGTCTGAAGAACCATTAGATAAGAAAATATGTTCTCTTAACTGAGCCCAGGAGGAGAATTCAGTTGTTACAGCAGCACAAAAACAAGCAAGCTGCATAAAGTAATAAAATACCTTAGAGGGGACAAAATACTCCAGAGTGGGATATAAGAATTATTTAAGTTGTTTATAAGAAGAAATATTCACACATTTCATTCTTATACATGATTTATGCAACTAAAATACTAAAAGACTTTATTCATCCTGTGGGAAATTCAAGTATCCTCTGGCATCCATGAGTTACATATACCAAAATACAAGTTGTAAAAATATAATTTGGCTGCAAGATATAAAGTCGCTGCATAATAACAAAAAGTAAAAATCAAATATGACACATGAAGGCGTGTAAAAACACAAAATCTTATCACAAGTGTACAAATATTTAGTACACTTCAAATAATAAAACTTTCCATCATGATATAAGTCAATGATTTATTAATATTGAATTCCACTGACAGATTATTTCTCTTATAACAAGAGAAAATGTCTTTTTATGTGAAATTAGAGGAACAAGTACTTTTCAAAGTTAATATGAAGAAATTATTGACTTAAAACAAGCTCCTATATTTTGCTGAAAAGTTACCTGTAGGTTAATTTTGTCTTATTTTAAGTTTACTAAGATACTTGCTCTAGAAACGAGATCAGTAATATTTTGTGTTTTTTCAGTGCACAGTTTTGTTTTTTGTCTTTTGTCTAGCAGAAATGTTTCCCACCTCTGCGACCAGCCTGATTTGTCCCGAGGCTGCAGCTTTCTCACAGAGGACGAAATTAGTGTCCATGAAAAGCCTGAGCTGATTCTCTTTTTCTTTTTTCTTTCTTGCTTTGCAGCAACATAGCAGACGGGAAACAGGCTCGTAATGAGACGGCAGTGCAGCACTAGAAATGGATTTTAATTTTCTGAAGCTAGGATGAGGAGGAGCAGTGATGAAGGTAATGAGAGAGAAGGTGGAGAAGAGGAAGATGGTGTCAGGCAGCAGGAACCTTTTCAGGCCGGGGGTAATGAGAGGCAGTTTGAGAATGACACAATACCAGAAGCACTCTGGAAAACACAAGAAGGCAACTCATTTTAAAGGTTTAGATTTTATAAAACATGATTTAAAGAAACTATAAGGTTAAATGTAAAAGACAGATATTCTATGTAACACCAACAAACTCACCAGATAAATAGTTCCTCTGGTTTATTTACATATTTTATCACATATACTCGATTTTATGTATTTTATTGAGTTTTTGTTCACTAGTAAAGTGAAAGAAGAATGAAACATGTTTCTCGATTATTTTGCAAATAAAAATGTTAAAACTCTACTGTGTGTTTGTATTCAGCCTCGTTGTGTTGATGTTTTTATAAAACCACTTTTAGCTCCAATAACAGCTGCAAGTGTCGGTCAGCGGTGGTCATGTGTTTTTTTTTTTACCACTTCATTGTTTGTTTGTAATAAAATCTGTCCTTTAAACACTTTCTGGGTGTTCTGATAAAAAACACAACAGGTGTAAGTGAACCAATGAGAGAGATTTTAATGTGTTATTGTGGTTTTCTCCAACGCTGGTCTTCATGGCCCTCACTGTCCTGCAGGTTTTAGTTCAGTGTTTCTCAATCCTGGTCCTCACCGCCCCCCTGTCCTGCTTGTTTTAGGTGTTTCCCTTCTGCCACACAGCTGAATTGCATCTCTGGGTGATTAACAGGCTTCTGCAGCACTTGAAGGTCATGCAATCATTTGAATCTGCTGGTCTGAAATAGAGGCACATCTAAAACATGCAGAGCAGGGGGGCGCTGAGGACCAGGGTTGAGAAACACTCTTTTAGGTGCTTCCCTGCTGCTGCAGACATGAATGAAGGGATTAACCGGCTTCTGCAGCACTTGATGGCCTGCAGAGGAGGTAACGATCATTTCAATCAGCTGTGCTGGAGAAGAGGCGCATATGAAGGACATCGAGCTTTAGGACCAGAGTTGGGAGTGTTGATGTGGTTTTCTTAACACTTTTTTAATCCTATTCTTTGTTGCTTAAATGTAAATACCGCGGTTACTGCAGCACATGTTTTCATGCTGCCATAGAGATATCATTGGAATTTATATACATAAAATCAAGCATGACTACCTTCACTTATTGATCTTTGATTTGACTATCAATGAGTGTTATGACAAATAATGGGATGTCTACTATCAGTTACCTTGGTGCAGATGAACAACATGTGGTAGCTGCCATCAATCACAGCTTCATTCAACTGTACTTGAGGTTGGCTGCAGGCCTTGATCCATTTCTTGCGTTATTCCAGACTCCGTTTGGGTTTAGGAAATGTAATAAATTGTATTCCGCAGTCTACACGTTCTGGGTAACGACTGTCAGGATTGCATGTTCCCCCCCTGACAACACTGGACCATAATTTCCTATTATTTTCCTCAAACTCTTTATGGCTGCTGCATGTTAGCATAGCAGTGATAAACCCTAGCATTGTTGTCGGAGGTTCAGTTCCTCCAGATAAGGGGGCGTGGCCTTAAGGACAAATGGCGACCGCTGCAGTTGCTGACGAACCCTAGAATGATTGACAGGTGTGTTATTTGGACCCTACAGATGCAGAAAAACCCCTGATAGTCCTGCATGACTGTGCAAATAACTTAGCAGCATTAAAACACAGAGTCAGTCAGTGAAGAAGAAGGGAACAGTCTGGAAACACATTTTTCTGAGATGGAGTTTCTTTCATCAGGGAGTCTATTTGTGTTGTAAAAGAATTTCACAGTAAAGAAACTCTGACCTAACAAAAGAAATACAGTTGAACTGATCACAACTATTGCTCTGTCTGATCTATATTCTTCTTCTTCTTCTTCTTCGTCGTCGTCGTCGTCGTCGTCTTCTTCTTCACTAAATTACCCAGCAGTGCTTTTAATTATAATCATTCAGTCTCTATTGGAAGGTAATTTATCTGTGGAACATCTTTTGGCAGCAAAATGAGCAACTGAATCTTCATCAGATGTCAAAAATCTGCAATATTTGGCAAACAGATAAAAGAAGGAGAAAACAAATATCTGGAAAACTTTAGAGTTTGTAAAGAAGTTGTCCCTTTCGTTTTTGACAAGAAGAAACAAGATAATGAGAGCAAGAAGCATGAGAGGGACAGGCGGCTGTAGAAGGACACACAGTACAAAGACAAGTAGAAAAAAGCCTGCAATTTTCTGTTGTGGATAAGTAAGGGCACAAGAGTAAAAGTAGAAAATGGAGTCAGAGAGCAATGACACACAGGACTGGTTGTTTTTACAAGGGTGCTCCAGGGAGCAGCTGCTGGAAAAGAGAGGGAGGGAGAGAGAAGAAAAATCATTATATCTGGGTTTTTACTGCCTGTAAATGTGTTTTCCTTTCCTCTATTGTTTTAGAGCAACGACACAATCAGTTTAGAGCTGAGCCACCAGATTCACGATGAAATGAGAGGGACGAAAAACAAAGGCAATTTTCTCCTCCGTGTGTTTGGAGGCCATTTTGTAAAGCAAAGTCCCTTCAACCTATAAACGATTGTTACGTCTCGCTCATTATGTGCAGCAGCAAGAAAGAAAGCACATTTCCATGATAAGTCCTGTTCTTTTAAAACTTAGTGGGAGACAACCTGACATAAACAGGACCTCAGATGTTGGACTTCTTCTGCATATGTGCAGATCTAATCCTGCACAAGCTTAGCATCCAACACTTAAATCACATTGTCACATTTTAATAATTTAACAACACACAAAACCCACATGTTGTGTGTTTTTATATTTCTATTTGGGCCTCGACGGCTTCTTAAAAACAACCAGAGCACTTAAAAAATAAAAACAACCAGCCATTTCTTGACAATAAGTTAATGTTTCAAATGAGTCGTTTCAAAAAAGTCACAAATCAGCAGGCACTGCCGGTTACCTAGCAACCCCACCCGGGCTCAGCCCGTTACCTAGCAACCCAAGCAGAGCTCCAGCACATTTGGTCAGCTGGTTTTACCTCTGTATGCGCTGTACAATGGCTGCTGGAAAAGACATCTGTTGTTTTTATTGGTTTACCATCCAGAAACCACTTGCTGCATTCTTGTTGGTTGAACAGGAGGTTCCACTTCTAATTTTCAAAGATGTACAGTTGGATAATTGCACATCTGTTTGTAGCAATTTTCACATGTGAGTGTAAATGTTGGATTGGGGGTGTGGCCAGCAGCAGCTTAATAGGATTTAAAGTGAGAAGACGCCGTAAAATATTTTATTCTGAAAGGACTTCAAAATAGGCAGAACTGTCCAGACTGAAATTTCAATTATTCTGTGAAAAACGTGTAATAAACATGTTTTTTTTTATAGCCTGTAGATCCATCCAAACCTGTTTAACGAAGCATTATAGGTCATGTCTAATGTTTAAGTTCATAGCAAACACAGACCTAAGATAATAATTTATCCAGGAACAGAGAGGAAAAAACATTTATACACCAACAATTAAATTTTATTGAAATTATTGCTTCTGGTCAACATCTGATGTTTTGGTTTTAAAACAGTTTAGCTGTAGTTGCTTAATGACAACATACCGCCTCTTCACCTTCTGAAACTGTTCATGCCGTTATAAACAACAAGCATCACCAGATGCGTCTCTGTTTCTGTATAAATAGCTGACATCTATCCCAGTCCAGCTGTGGAATAGTTTAAATACTTTAGCAGGGGCTGTGCCACTTTACTTTGGATCTCATAGTTTAATATTCATCATTAGATTATATCTGTTTATGTTGGTGGTTTAAGATCGGAGTCAGTTTTGTTTTCATGCTCTGAGTTTTACGCCTCCTCCTTCTTGCCCCGTTCAGCCCTGGAGGATTTCCACATGACTTATGAGGTTGAGGATACTTGGCTTTTGAATGACGCCAATAGGAGCGAAGGCCAATTACACTAATTAAAAGTCGTCACATCCTCCTGCTCCCACCCTGCACTGAGAGCGTCGTCGTTTCCTGACAGCCTGCCGCAACGCCTCTAATTAACCCTTCGTGTCCCTGTGTTTTATCAGGATGCGCTCGGAAAGCAAAGAATGAGTTTGTCAGGTAGTAACTAGTTACAGTTACTCGATTACATTTACTTGAGTAACTTTTTGGAAAAGATTTACTTTTAGGAGTATTTTTTTTACAGTGCTGCTCTCTTTACTCTTACTTGAGTAAAATTTCTGGATTCTCTACCCAAGAAATGAAGAACAAACCTGTTTTAATCAAAAATTCACCAGACGTAGACACACACTTCCAGTTTCTGTTAAAGTTTCATAAGAATTTTGAAGGAAAGAAACGGATCTGGAAACACTTTCTTCTTCCTGATTTTATTTTTTGTTACTTATATGAATTATTGTTATTTTTATCCTTAAAATACCAAAATTTCCACTTACGTTTATAAACGTAAGTGGAAATTTTGATGTAATTTTTCAATATTAAATGACTGATAATCTGATCAGTTGTTCAGTACTGCTTGAGTAGACTACTTTACCAAATACCTTATTATTCTTACTTGAGTGAAACGTTTGGATGCTCTACCCACTGAATGAAAATCAAACATGAAAAACAAACAAAAAACCCATAAAAAGACTCACCTGCAGATTTCCTTCAAGTTTCATAAGTTTTTTGTTGAAAGAAACTAATGTGGAAAACTTTTATTTTGACTGATTTAATTATTTTTTGTTACTTACACGTCCTTAAAATACCAAACTTTCCACTCCACTTTATACTTTAGTCTGTCTGATTTTGTGATTTTTAAATATTAAATGATTTGATCAGTGGTCTTTTTACCACATAGTTTTTTACTCTTACTTGATTAAGTCCTTGGACGGCTATTTTTTTACTTTTGAGTAAAAGTATGTAGAAGTATCATTACTCTTAGTTGAGTAATATATTTGGTGCTCTGCCCTCCTGTGTCCGTCTGTCTGTGAATTTTCCCCTCGGTGGGTTCAGTCCTCCTCGCTGAGTGAGGCAGGTTTCCTCTCATGAAGCCTCTGAACACATGCAGCCTCTGTGTGATTCTGGGTGCAGCTATTATGAATTTAATCCCCTGTTCGGTGTGTGAGTCCAGGATCTCTCCTGTTTTAACACAGAGATGATGAGGGTGGATAATTGGCAGCAGAGAAAGGAGGATAATCAGCCCAGTGCTGCCTATTTCTCTTCCTATTTCTCTTCCTATTTGTCTTCCTTCAAACGGACGACAAACTCAAAGCAACGCGGTTTCTACTGATTGAAAATAAAGAAGTGGTTGAGGTGTGTTTGGTTCAGATTGAGCGACGCTGTGGCAAACATGAAAGGGCTGTGAGGTCAGCGAGTCGCACCTTTAATTGATTTTTCTCTCTCTTCAGAGGTAAAAAAGCACCTTGTGGCTCCCCTGCTGACAAATTACAAATGTGACGTTATAAAGCAGTGAGACTCTTTGAGATCCACCAAATCACAGTAAAAAGCTGTGGCCTCAATCATGAGTTACACAACCATAAAACGTGGCTAAAAACAAACTGAATTCATGTCTTAGATTTGTTTTATCTATTTGTAAGTACAGCTTTCAGTCTCTCTTAACATTTAAATTATCATTTTAATAATTTAGTTTAGACTTGTTGATTCTTGACCGGAGCAGAGTCACTAAGAGAAACTGCAGAAATCAAGTTAAGGTTATTTGTACGGCACATTACAGCAACACTGCAGTTCAAAGTGCTTCATGAAAACACAAAAATACAAAGTAAAAAAAGACGCAGTCAACAATTGTCAAGCATCATTTTTACACATCAGACTGATGATTAATTTTTCATTTACTGCTTCAAAAGCAACAGGTGGGTTTTATTGATTTAAAAGAACTCAGTGTTTCGGATGTTTTGCAGTTTTCTGGAAGTTTGTAGAAGCTGAATGCTGCTTCTCCATGTTTGGTTCTGGTTCTGGATGCAGAGCAGAACCAGAACCAAAAGACCTGAGAGGTCTGGAAGGTTGCTATGACAACAGCAGCAACAGCGTTTCTCTAAAGTAGTTTTGTGCTAAAACGTTCAGTGATGTATTAACTAACCAAAGTATTTTAACGTCTTTTCTCTGTAAGGACTTTGAAACTGGGCTAAAATGAACATCTGGTTCACAGGAAGTTGAAGTTTCTTCCAAACCTGAATTTAAAAAACGTATTTCAGTTCCTAACACACAGCTGCATGTGGTATGCACTATTTATGTCTTAATGGAAACTATATTTGATCAGAGGATTGAAAAGAACTTCTTCTTCTTTGCCCTAATTATTGTTCAAAATTATTTTTTTTAATTAATGTGTTTGAATTTCTGCCACTTGCAGACTGCTTCCCATCCTGCAGAGTTGCTGATTTTTCATAATCTGTAAAATGTTAATTCAACATGATCTTAATGAAAACATTTCAACGTAACCTCAATGGTTTTATTCTAGATCTAATTCACATTAGAGACGCTGTTTTCATTTTAAGAAAATTATTTTATCACTTTGACCTGCTTTAGTCTTACAGTGAACCATGCAGAGAAGATAGAAACATATTTTAACTCATCGCTTGTTAAAACAGGACAAAATGTTTTAACAACCAGCTTTTTTACATTGTTTTCTGTGATTCACTTACAGAAAACATTTCACTGCGTGTTTCTGGAGCCGTATGTTCGTTTGACATCCTGTAAATCTTTCAAAAATGACCGGTTATCTTTGTAAGCATCAAAATAAATGTTATTTATTGATTCTTTGAAATTCGCAGTTCAGAACCAAAGCAACAACAGCTTACCTGAAATGTTTCGACAAAACGTTGTGATATTTAATTAAAGTGGTCCTGAAACCTCACGGTTAATTTTTTTAATTTGTCTGCTGTGTTCTTTGGAGCAGGTTTAGGAAATATATCAGTGTCTTTTATCAGGCAGCGGAGAACTGAGAGAAATTTCACAAAGCTGAACAATTTTCTTTCTTCCTGCAATTAACTGCAGCGTCTTTTCTTTGGAAAGGCTTTTGTTCTGTTTGCTGCAGAAGTCTGATGAAAGAAACGGACCAAACTGATTGATGTGGAACTTTTTTTTTTCTCTCAGAGCTATAAATTATACGTAATCAGTTTTTTCCCTCTAATAATGTAATTATCTGAACATAAAACCTCTATTGTAATAGAGACAAATCAGTACAGGTCGATGTGAAATTACAGCAATGGAGATGAGGTTGTAATTTTGTCTAGAAGCTTTAAAATTTCCATATTTTCTGTAGCTTTTGAAACTCAAACCAAAGTTCAAGAAAATCAAAACTTTCATTAATAACCTCTTAGTCCAGAAACCTGCAGCCTGCAGCTCTTTGGACATTTGGGTCTTAATAACTTTGATTAACAATTAAAACCAACAAGTTAATGTTTTTAAATATAGATATATTAACATGCACGTTTTTAAATGTCTGTCTTTTTTCACTGAATTTCCTCAAAGAATGACATGAAAAGTAACAGTAATATGTTTTTAGAGCTGTTTTCTTGGTCATAGTTTGGAATCTATGTGCTTTTAAAAATATCTTAGTTTTGAATCCTACAAATAGAAATAAAATGCTGCTTCTGTTCTACTCTGAGAAAACACAAAAAAGGAGTTCTGATTAAGTCTTCAGTTAATTTGTAGCGTCGATACAAAGAAAAACAGTCGATGAGATTCAAACGTAAGAGAAAACTGGGTTTCTTCATGCTTAGGCATCATGTGTAAATCCAGTCTGTGACGTGAAGTTTTGATCAGTTCAAGTTAATTTTCTAAGCCATCGTGGGTCCAGACATGTGCAAGCGAGAGGAAAACATGAAAGCACATAAAATCTGTTTTCATTCCCAGCGACGCTCTGAAGTTAACTTGATTCAATTCTCTGATTCATGCAACATTTTCTAACTGTGACAAATACGAACCTCATTGTGTCCCAGCAAGCAGCGTTTCGTGATCATATGGCTCGAATTTGGCGTTGTCTGGGTTTTCTGTTCTGAGTTATTATGTTTTTTCTTCTTTTTCTGCTGAAGTTGTATGATTTTTATTTAGTTATCAGCATGTTCGTCTTTTTCCCAGAAACCGGCTCTGCTCCCAGACATCCTGGTTCGTTGCTGTCTCTGCATTTTTGTAAGTTTTTTCCTTTATTTCATAAATTCCTCATTTAGTCCTCCATCAACTCCAAAACCATTACACAGTTTGGTTACAGCAGCTGGTTTGGTTACAACTAAACAAATATGAGTCACAAACACACACTGCTCTGCAGCTGTCTTAGTTTGATGGCAACATGTAAAATAAAAGCCTTAAATAAATGTCACTATACAAAATAACATTAAGTCACTGTAAAGTTAAATTATCATTCTTCTGATTGCTATTGTTCTTTTTAATAATACTTTGTATTTTCAGACCAGTTGTTTGTTTCAGATCTGCTCTGGATTTTCTTTCCCATGTTCTGCATCTGGCCTAATTTCCAAGTACTTAACATCATTTGCAGCAGCAGAGCCACAAATGATTATCCAACATTTCCCTCTTGACAAAAAAATCCATTTCGGTTTTCCTGTGAGCCTCAGTGAAGCAGGCCAGACCGGGCTGGAGTCACACGCTGAACATTAACTCAGACCCAGCATGAGAGTCAAAGATCTACAAGCTGCTGCTGTTGATGATGATGTTATTATTTATGTTCAGAATGGGTTTGAGTGGAAATGGCTGCTGCCAGTCCTGGTGAGAGCCGGGATGCATCCCTGACAGATCACCAGGTTAACACACACACACACACACACACACGCACGCACGCACGCACGCACGCACGCATACACACACGCACACTCATAGTTGTCAAACAACCTCACATCTGAGATAAAACATTTATGCATGAGAATTAAAACCAGGAGCTTCTTTCTGAGAGGCGGCAGCAGGAATCACAGATTCTCCTCACATCTTATTCGATTCGTTTTGACTTAATTATATATCACCAATTCAAATAAAACTTTATCTAAAAGTAGTCAACAGAAGCATTAAATAAATCTAGTTTACAGCACAAAGCATAAGATGTGTTATAATTCACCTGGAGACCTCAAAGTTTCTCACTTGACAAGTTTGGAAAACAGACTAATGGTAGGATAAAGTAATTCCCAAATTCCTAAAGCATTAAAAAAATAAAAAGCACTAATCAATGCAGCTAATTACCAGGCTGAAGTGTAAACAGATGGCACAGTGACACAATAAGGCATTAAATTATAATCACTAAATCTGAAAATTATAAAGCAACATTAGCTTTGATTAACATCGTACAACAAATCCATTTCAAAGCCATATTATGCTAAAAGATGTCTGTTTTTTGACAGGTTGTTTTGACGTCCATCACAGCGAAGCAGACCGACTTCTGAAGAGCGTGACGTCACGTGCAAAGGGTTAATATAAATCAGATTCATCTCAGTCACATTCGCTTTGTATTAGCATCTTTTTTTTTGGAATATTTTCATTGTAAAAATGTTTTTAAAAAGTTGTCAGAGTGAGAAAACAGATAAATCCAACAAATGTGCTTAAAAAAGAAAAGAAAATTAGGCATATTACTTTCAATTCTCAATAACCTCACATTACACAGCTGATAGCTGATAATCAGGACATTTATTTCATTTTTTCAGCTCATCAGCACAAAGCTGAAAATGCATCTGGAAATGATGGGAAAGTGAAAATGATTTTTCATGACAATCCATCCACTGCATGACAAGTCGAGATGATTCGCCGGGTGAATGAAACGCAACGCCTCAGCAGTGATCATCATTACAGCGCTTGACTGGCCACATCAGACTTTATGGCTCTTTTTGAAGAGAAAATCACTGAAATAAATTGGGATCCTGCATTGAGGCTCAGTTCTCGGTTAAATGTATTTTGAGTCCTGACGTTTAAACACTGAGTCGTTCTGCTGTTTGTGCATCTTTCAGTGCTGAACTTCAATAATTTATCTGATTAGAAGATTCTCCTGGAGTTGGTTGATTGAAGTAGTTTTGTTACTTTCTAACATTGTTTTTTTTAACCATTTATTGTTTATGAACTGTGTCCGCCCACATGTATGCACGTCTGTCCTGAGAAAAACATCAAAAATCAACGAGCTACATCATAAAACTGATCTGAAAAAGGCCACAACAAAGCAGAGACAGACGGAGAAACTTCCTGTTTTTACTGATGGACGGACGGTCAGAATATGTTTGTTTTTTAATTGACAACCCTGAACTGAAACATGAGCAAAGAACCAGAATGAGCCGCTGCAGCCTTCCAACAATAAAATAATGTGTTTCAATAAAGAGCAGAATAAAACAGTTTTGGCCTTTTCATTACTAGAATAAACATTTATTCAAAGCATTGAATTACTTAAAAAAAAGAGCTGAATGGAAACCAATCAACTTTTAAATTGATTCTGGAACATAAAAGGAGAGAAACTGTTTATATGTAAAACATAGTTTGAAGTTCAAACGTCTTATAGGAACACAGATAACAGGGATGTAAAAATAAGAAAATAAATGTTCACACAACAATAGAACAACAAAAAATTTAATTCATTAAAACTGATCAGCTTTTAAAATCAAACTGTTGCTTTTATAATGAGGACTGGATATCCTTCCTACAGTTTGAAAGCAGATGGATTTTACATTTTGTCAAAACTTATTGAGATATTTTTCTCTTTGTCATCAGGATGTGACTTCAGTCATAATATCTACACATTCAGTCATGTTTTCAATTCAGTGAATAAAACATTATTTTATTTATGTTCCTTATGTCTCCATATTCTGTTCATTTCTCTGTTTATTTTTGTTTGCATCCATATTAGTTCATTCCTTGAAGTTTAGTAAATCATTCTTGTGTTCTGCGTTTCATTTTGTTGTCAGATATTTTCCCTCATCTCCTCTCGACTCTTTGGGTCCCGGTTCTTTGTGCATTAATTGATCTTTCCTTTAATTCTTCTCTTGCTGCAGCTGCTCCACATCTCCTCTGATTAGTTTGTCTGTAATTTCAGCTCTTCACTGGATTCTCCTGTTTCATTACCTGTCTGTTTAGGTGAGACCTGTAAGTTTTCCTTTTTAAATTAAACTTTCAAAATGCCAGGAAATCACCCATTTACCTTCAGAGTTTACACCATCAACAACTGAGCAACTTTACTAATTAACTCTGACTCTTTAAATTTTACTTCCTACTTTCTAGCTTTACATTTGTTACTGAATGTAGCTAAAACCACCATCAGTTGTTAAAACTTATGCTCCCCCATACTTGTTGTTTTTGTCAACATTTTGTAAAATAAAACTTTGTTGTGCTTGCTGAAGGAAGCAAATAACCAATTTTCAAAAATTACAGTCTTTCCATTTGGGATTTAAAGTGGATTCTGCTTGTATTTTGTCAGACATTCAGAAAACCCAGCAACAATAAAAAAAGTTAATCAAAAGAAATACTTCACACCATGAAAGCATGTTGATTTTAATATTTGTTGATTTTAATATTTGTGTAGGAGCTGCTGCAGTAAACTCAGAAACAATCCTGTTTTCTAATAAATCACACAATCACTTAATTTAAAACAAAATGATATAAACAGTGTTCATTATGTATTTTTTCAGACAGCAGGATGAAAAAGTGGTTTTCTAGTGAATGAATAGAGCAATATGTCCTAAAGAACTGAGTTAGCGAGAGGCGCTGTCTGACCCGCCATAAATAATCAGCAGCATCCTGGAAGTCTGTGAACATAAACACATTTCTTTCTGCTACATGTAGAAAAGAAGACAGTAGGTTGGACTTGAATTTAAAATTAATTAAACTCTGAAATCTGCAGCCAGGCAAGAGAATGTGTCTCTTTAGTCAAAAGTGTGAAAAGAGAAGAAGAGGAACTGAATAAACTGAAGCTTATCGAAAAAACCAGAGAATCTGATGTGAAGTTCAGAAAACAAACAGGCTTGTAGATGGTGGGAGGAGATCAGTGGAATGGAAACCGTTGAGTTTGAACGACAAAATGATTTAACAAGTAGTGTGTGTTGCTGCAGACTCAACAGGAACTGCAAGGCATCACTGACAATGGACTGTGGTTAATTCATAAATAAATATAGCAGATGATTTATTTATTTATAGGTTTATATTTGAATTTTCTTTTGAGTTCTTTTTACATGATCTTTTTGTAGAAATGGGACTAAATTAAGCTACTAGGAGGCAGACTGCTTTAAACACATGGAAAATAGGAACCGACGTTGTTTCCTTTAATGTTTTACATACGAACATGCAGCCGTTAAAAACATCAACACTCAGAAGTTTTACTGCTAGTTATCGATGAACTGACTGGTTATTTTAATTAAATACTGGGATTTATAACTTTACCTTTGGATAGAGCTCTTTTCTACGACGGCATATTTGGGCCATTGTGAACAGGGAAAAAAAGGAATAAATTTCCACCAAAAAACTTTAAAAATTTTTAGATTAATAAAAAAAAAACATTTCTAGGAAAAACAAGAACTTTGCTAAGCTTGAAAAAGAAAGAAAAAACTGAAATTTTGAGATTAATCTCAAAAGCTGTGAATTTCTGCGTTTCAAAAATCAAACATTTTCAACTTTTGGAAATATTCTGAGTTTCAAAAGTTGACAAGTTTAGACTTTTGAAACTCAGAAATGTCCAATTTTTTTCTAGAAAATTTCAGAGTCTTTTTGTGGGTTGGGTGGGGGGCGGAAATTAACTCCTATCTACAATGGCTCTAATGCACCGTCTCCATTTGTTATAGCGTCAAATTAATTAATAATAAAGCACATCTAAAAACACCCCAGATTTACTCTACATGTACAAGCACTGCAAAATAATATGAAAAATAAAAACAAAGAGAAATAAAAGAATATTTTTTTTAAACAGAACTAATATTCAAAATAATGTGACCACTGACACTAGCTGAAAACAAACTGATTGCTTATTTAGAGCCGAAATCTATTCTAATCACTGTCGGATTGTTTACACTGGAAATTGAATATTTTATTGTCCTCTCTCACTCTTTTTACCATTCAACTCCTCACTCTGCGCACACCAACCCTGAGCCTCGCCCGTCACACCCAAGCCTGGACTCTTCCCACCCAGTCCAGCAGCCTCCCGCGGTACCGCGCCCTGGACAGCGGCTGGAGGAAAAGAAGGAGCCGGAACTTCCTCAGCAGCCCGCAGAAAACCGCCGCCGCCAAAACTACGAGGGGCGACATCATTACGAAGCCCAGGATGATGAGGGCGGAGCAGCTGTTGTCGTCGAGGTAGCGGCAGATAGCTGCCGGGGCGTCGAGGACCTGGAAGGACACAACGGAGAGGGGAGAAAGAGAAGTCCTGGACTTTAACATAAAGAGGTAAAAACAGCCTCTTCTTCTACACTTTGCTTCATACAGAGGGCTCCCGGCCATGAAAAATGTTTGCTTCCTCCAAGTGCTAATAATGTGGAATAACGTCAGAGGAAGCTAATGCTAAAGCATTATACCGACATGAAGTTTAGTGGAAGCTAAAGCTAAAGCATTATACCAACATGGAGTTTAGTGGAAGCTAAAGCTAAAGCATTATACCAACATAGAGTTTAGTGGAAGCTAATGCTAAAGCATTATACCAACATAGAGTTTAGTGGAAGCTAATGCTAAAGCATTATACCAACATAGAGTTTAGTGGAAGCTAATGCTGAAGCATTATACCAACATAGAGTTTAGTGGAAGCTAACATTGAAGCACTATGCCAACATTGAGTTTAGCAGAAGCTAATGCTAAAGTATATCCCTGTAGTTAGAACCGTCTTCTTGCATTACTGCTTACAAAGAGAACAGAGACAGGAAAAAGAAAAACTAGAGAAAATATGGATGAATGAAAAAATGGTTTAAAGAAAGTTTTTAGTGGTAACTGGTTGATATTTTTCCACGATATTACAGAAGCACAGACGCAATCATACATGTCAAGCCTACGCACACAGAATAATCCACCTGCTGCTTGATCATTTCCTTTTCTAAGTCGTTTTTATCCAAATGCAGCTTCGCCTCAAGTAAACACACTGGCAAACAGTTGTGCCTTACATTTAGTGTTCTCTGAAATGCGCTCTGTGCTTTTGGTGAGCATGCTGCCCACCTGTCTGAACTCAGCTGCTGCTGGCACCAAATCAGAGAACTTTGTCTTCTTACCAACTCTCTCTGTCAACAGAACAAAAAGCCTGCAGACTGATGCTGTCTGCAAATGTTTGCTTCAGTTTAAGCTGACATTCTTTTCCATGTTAATGACGAATACTGTGCCTTTGCGAGCCTAAACTTTTAAAGTCCTGAAAGAGAACACCCTCACAAACCAAAGTGCATCTGCAGAGTATTACAATACCCCCAAAACCTTTCCATATTGTGCGACAAATGTCGATTTATTCAAATCAGATTTGTATTATAAAATAATTCAAGGTTTCATATCATCAGAAAAAGGAAAGTTTATCCTATCTGAAAATAAGAAAATGCAGCTGGAACTTAAAAGAAAAGGTCACAGAATGAAGTTTGTCAAACATACTTTATTTACATTTATTTAATTTGACAAATTAATCAACATATTACAGCAGTATTACGTGTTTTCAAGGCGCATAATGCCATTTTATAGCATAGTCAAGTAATTATTCAGTTGTTATAAAAATGCTAAATACAACTCTGGAAAAAATGAAAGAGACCAGGCTCTTACTTTTTTTTTTTTTTTCCAGAGCTGTGTATCAAATATGACTTGGAAATGTATTGCCTTGAAATTGGGCCTCTCCCACTCTTTCTGAAACTCCGCCTACAGGAAGTCATCACAACCTCGCTCCTCTGTTAACCCTTCAACAACATTTTACCAGCGCTGCACTGAGAAGTAGCTCCTTAATGAGCTCAGCAGATGTGCAGTTCCACCAAGTGTTTGCTAATTACTGCTGGCTAGTCTGAAGGAGCTGAGCAGAGTGAATCAAGTCAACATTCCAGGTATCTTTTTGTTGAGATAATAACATTATAACATGATGTAAATATGAAAAAAAAGATTTTACATGATACCCCCCCTCCAACAAACTAACTTTGGTAAACTTAATTTGATTATTACTGACCAATTAACACAATATACTTAAGATGGATCTCCTGTTCTATTTTCACAGTGTACTGCAAACACACCAACACAGTGTTGTTCACCTAAACTGAGAAGGAGCAGGCAGGAGGCTCTGGTGGAGCTGCAGAGACCTCAATAAAACAGTTTATTTTCATCCCAATCGTTAAACTTCTAATAAGATCATGTTGTAGATCCTACAAGCATTTACTTTAAAACTTTTAACGATAAATCTCAAACTTTCTGTTCTTAAGTTGCATTTTGAGACTGTCTTAGGAAAACAGTCTTCAGTCAGAAGCTTCTTCAAATTCACTGTAATACAGACTGCTACAGGAAATCTGTCCTCCCAACTTTGAATTGAGTTTCACTTAATTTTCCTTTGGGATCAGCAAAGTGTTTTTGATTGATTTGATTGATTATTACATAATGAAGTTTTGATTATGTTTTATTACATTTTGAAGCCTGATTTTATTACATTGTTATTACACAAATTGGCGTTGTAATCCACATTATGTAATAATAATGTAACATTGTGAAGTATGGTGGTGGCAGCATCATGCTGGGAAGCTGGTGAGTTGTTGGGATGAGCTAAAAACAGGTCAGTCCTGAAATTAAAGCTGACTTTAGATATTCAGCCTGAAGAACAGTTTTTGTTTTGTAAATCTGGTAGTCGATGTCCTGAAAAGCTTGCAGGGTAAAATAAAAAATATTAACTCAGGAATGGCAGAATAAACTTGTTTTTAAATATCTTGTGCTGCTTTATGTTGGCATAGCCATAAAATCCTACCAGCATACATTGAAGTTTGTGGGGTTTTTTGTACATTTGTTGCTCGTGCTTAAATCCAGAAAGTCTCTTTAAGGGTTTCCTTCATGCTGAAGGTGCCATCAGGTTCATATTTCTGCCAAAAATCCTGACTGCTGGTCGTCTGCTAGCAGAACGTCTTCTCTATGGGGTTACATGCCTGAACTTCCAGCTGGGGTAAACAAGTCAGAGTGCGCATGAACAGAGCAGATTCCTCCTTGTAAATGATTTGTGAACATTTTCTGCAGCTGCATGCAAATATTTGGACAATTTGGGGAAGACATGTTGTTGATTTTGGAAGCAAAGATGAGTAGATGTGACCTAGGAAGCAGAAAATCAGGGCAGCCTTTTGTCAGATGGTAGGGAGTTTGTGCTAATTATCTTTGCTCCTCATTAAAAATACATGAAACGGTTATTTAATATGTAAAAGTGAGTTAAGTAAGTATTTAGATTGTGCAGTCAGCTGAGTGGTTTTCCTCTCTTCTGCAATGGAGGGGTAATTTGCCCAGCATACCTCCAGATTTTTCTGTAATGATCATCTGAGAGGACATTAGTGTGCTCGTTTTTTCTGACTGCGTGTGTTTTTATTTCATAATGTCTGCCATTAATCACTGTGGCATAGAGAAGATATTTTCAGAGTTGGTTTCTGGACATTTTCACGTTGTTTTTGTTCAGTTCTCTCTCTAAACAGGCTTCATGATTTGACAAAACGTTCTAGCTCCAGATCTCCAGACCTCCTCCAATGTTGACCTGAGTGGTAGGGTTACAGTTAAAGGGATAGTTTGTATTTTTTGAAGGTGTTATCAGTAACAGCTCAGATAGATGTCATATTGCAGAGAGTTTGTGGAAAGATAAATAAACCAGGTGTTAATAAGTTAACTGTTGTTGAGTTTTTGTGTGTGAACAGTGACTGTTATTACACTGGAGCAATGCATTAAGCCACAGATATATTCCCTGGCAGACTTTAAATTTAATGTAATTTGACTTTAATCTGATTAGGGTGATGGTTAGAGTCTCTCCAAACTTAAAAACTTGGAGCTCATCGTTAAAAATGGTAAAAAAATAAAAAAATACCAGTGGAAACATATGAAAAGCTGTTCGGTGGTTTATTAGTTGGTTCAATTTGTTGTTAAAATATAAAAGTAGAAGCTTATTTAATTAGTTATTTATTCATTGCTATCCTTTGAATGTTGTCTTCTTAATATTTCTGAAAATATTTCTTGCATTTTCAGCCATAAACTGCATTCTTGTTTGAATAACAATAACTTAAAATTTAAATCTGCCAGAGGTTTGAATATTAACAGTTTGAATATGTTTGAATATTAACATTTCACAGTTTGAGTGGGTTTAAAAAACACTGTGTCGTGACATTATTCTGCGTCTGCGAAGGGAAATATGATCAGTAATAACCTTTTAAATAAATCGTCTGTTTAAGTTTGTTTCTGATTCCGGTCTGCAGAGCAACTGAACCTGTCAGTTTTATTTCTGCATTTCTGCCCAGAAAGTATTTTATAAAGATTTATTGTTTTGTTTTTTTTTCTATTTTAACTTTTGCTCCAACCATAAATGACCAAAGTGAATGTTGACATTTAAATCCAAGCGCTCCCTGATGTTTTTGTAAATACATTATTTCAAAGATGTTAGCAGACATGTTGTTGTAAAAAGTGGCTCGACATGCGTGAAGGTAAAAGTTTGAAGCTTACAAACGTCTGAATTTATTTTTCTGTTGGGTTTATTTGTGTGCCGTGTTTCTGCAGAGTTGATTTCATCTCTCCACAGATTCCTGCACACGCTGCTTCCTGTGAAGCATGACCCAGCTCCCCATGAAGCAGGTAATGAGTGCAGACTCCCTGCTGGGCCTGTTTTAATGTGGATGGCGGCGCCGGTCGGGTCCAGACATGTGCGGGTGGATCTGAGGCGTTGCCCGTTCTCTCTGAAGATGTCAAATTACATTTAAATGAAAGTTTTGGTTCTGCCAGAACCTCTGTCCTGCCAAGAGTCAGAGATTTAGGTGGAAAATGGTTTAGTTAAAATATTTCAGCATCTTTTAGGCTTATAATTATGTAATTATTCATTTTATGTATGAAAGCTGCAATATTCCCTTTGAAAGGTTGGCAATTATGTTTTTATAATGACTTCATGCTGAGTTACAAGTGCAGTCATGTATAAAATGTAAAACACCCCAGTAAATATTCTGTTCTTTAAGAAGAAAATGTCACTAATTTAATCCAGTTTTTTTATATCTTTGGAAAATTAATGTATTTATTTCCTCTTAAGCAAAATAAACCAGGTTTTGCTAAATGTCTAAAATAGACTGAAACATTTCGGGGTGAGGAAAAATTTAAGACACTCTACACCAGGGGTGGGCCATCCTGGTCCTGGAGGCCCGGTGTCCTGCGACTCTTAGATGCCTCCCTGGTCCAACACACTTGAATCCAACAGCTGAATCACCTCCTAAGTGCAGTCATGTTCTCCAGAGTCCTGCTAACGACCTCATTATTTGACTCAGGTGTGTTGAAGTAGAGACACATCTAAAAGTTGCAGGAGACCGGCCCTCGAGGCCTGGAGTTGCCCACCCCTGCTCTACACCCTATTTCAGCTTAAATTCACCCCACAGAACTTTAATGAGATCAACATCTGGGCTTTGACTAGGTCAATGCCTTCCATTGGCCCAGTAAATCCAGGTCTTGATGGATTTACTGGTTTGTTCTGGTTTTTCTTCTCAGATTTCATCGAGTCTCATCTAAAACTTAATTTAAATCAGTCAAGTGCTGCTGCAGCAAGCAACCTCAAACCATGACACTTCCACCACCGTGCCCCGCAGCTGGAATGAGGTTCCTGTCTGATTGTATTTGGCCATTTTTAAATACATTACCAGACAGAAAAGTTGCTACTGTCTTATTTCTGATGGTTTTAGACAAATTAACCAGTCATGCTTTATGTAAAATATCTACATATATAAATGTTAGAAAACACACAGGCTTTCAAACGGTGTCCTAAGTTTACATAAAGGCATAGATCGAGGAAGAGAAACTAAAATAAACAATTTTAGCAAAGTGTAATTTTCCACTTTTGCCATAATTAGATAAAAGAAATGGTGACAGAAGTTGAAAGTTCAGATATTTTCAGCAGGACATTTCCTTTGATGCTTCAGCAGAAAGGCTTAAAGCAAAGTGTTAATAGAAAGAAGAATGGATCTTAACCCGATGTTTAACGATGTTCAGAAGCAGGAATCATGAAAAACGGCTCCAGTGCAGAAACAGAATAAAAATAAGCCACTGAGGACGATTCAATTTAATTTAATGTTCGTCCACAACGCTGTGTATTAGCAGCATCATATTTATTTCATTCTGAAAACTCAAAAGGCAGTAAAATATTCAATTAAGTAGTAAAATATTTAATTTTCCCAGCAACAGCAAAACAATTTTGATGGGGCAAATATTTATGATCTTTTAAACTTTCCTTATTTCTCTACAGCTAATGAGCACGCCAACATTTTGACTGCAACTTTACTGAAATAAAAAATTAATCTAACGGTTGTTTCAAAGTGAAGATATGATGCAGTTTGATTCATGATCAAATAGCGGCTTGTTTCTGCTCAGGTTGGTTGGTTTCTGAGGTTTTACAAAGTTTTAAAGATACAAAATATTCCTTTAATGTAGCATTTTCATGTCTAGATTAGACACAGAGGAAATCCTGGAGCAACAGGAATTTCTTCAGTTATTTGACAGTACTGCCCATCCCCCACCTATTTCTGCACACTGCTGGCCAGCTGTCTGAAAGAGAGATTCAATGTTTTTCTCATGTTAACATAAAAATGAGGCATTTTGGAAATATTTACTGATGTACAGAAACTAAAGGAGCATCAAACATCAGAAAGGAGACGAGAGAGGAGGAAAGGAGTCAAAGAAAGGATGAAGACCACAAGAAAGGAGTCAAGGAAAGGTTGAAGGAAGGACACACTAATGAAGGATAGATGGTAATAAATAAATGAAGGTTTAGTTTGGGTCAGAGTGTTTGTTCTCTGAATGGATGAGTTTGGGTCAGAGTGTTTTGGTTCTCTGAACGGATGAGTTTGGGTCAGAGTGTTTTGGTTCTTTGAACAGATGAGTTTGGGTCAGAGTGTTTTGGTTCTCTGAATGGATGAGTTTGGGTCAGAGTGTTTTGGTTCTCTGAATCGAAGAGTTTGGGTCAGAGTGGTCGTTCTCTTCCCTCCTGCAGAGAATCAACAGGAAGTGAACACATCGGTCAGGACTCACTCTGGAGTGGCAGAGGAAGCCGGCGTACAGCAGCAGCGCCGCAGGCAGAAGCACCACACAGAAGACCAGCGCCAGCAGCAGGGCGCCGGCCGACACCACGCACAGGTTCCACAGGACCAGAACCGCCCCGCAGGCCACCGAGCCGCACGCTCCCCTGCGGCCGCCCCACGCACTGCCGTCACTGTGCGCCACTGGGGGGGGCAGCATCTTCACGGCGTCCCCCACCCAGAACTCCTCCTCCTTCTCCTCGTCCGCTGAGCCGCCGTCCTCCAGGTCCACATCCACACCACACATCCTGGGAGGCAGAACCGACGGTACCCCTTACTGAGCATGTAGTTCACCATGGAGACCGAAACAAAGGACTGCTATGAAAAATCATTCAGGACAGTCAGATGTTTAGATCAGGGGTGTCCAAAGTGTGCCCTAGGGGCCGTTTGTGGCCCCTGACCCGAAGTCCAGCATTTGGCCAACAAAACTGAAAACGGGTGATGAAATTGTCTATTTTTCTTTTAAAAAGGCGACAGTCTGAAGCTCTTTTTATGTTTTGAGTCTTTGACGATATTCAGATTTCATAGAAATGATGTTTACTGTTGAGCAGGTAACACTAAAAAAAGAAAAAAAAATTAAAGAAGTTTGCATTTTGATTTAATGAATCTTGTAGCTCACCAATAGCTTAAGTTTGTCAGTTTTGACCCCCAGTGCAAAATGTTTGGACACCACTGACTTTGATTAAAGTGTATTCATGTGCTGGAATGGCCTAGTCAAAGTCCAGAGCTTAAAAATGTCTCCTTACAACTGCTATCCAATCGATTGAGAGTTTATTTTGTAAAATAAACAAACACTTTATTCTCCAGGTGTGGAAAGCTGCAGTGTAAGTATTGACTCAGGAGTAGACATGTCACAATAAATCAATAAATCAGTTAATCGTTTGATAAATGAAAACAAGCTCAATAGTTTCTATTTTTCTCTCTTTCTAAAAACAGGATGATAAAAGTCTTCAGTCTGGTGTTTGGTCTCAGTCAGTCCTGTTTTAGAAGAACATAATTAATTTAATTTGTTGTTTCTGTTTTGTTTGTTTTGGATATTTAAAGTTTGTTCCAGTTCCAGTGTAAAATGTTCATTATAATTTAAAGTTTATTGATCTTTGACAATGTGTTCTTGCATTATGATGCCATTACCATTATATTACTTCAAAATGGCCTCAAAATAACAATATTCCTGTTAAATTTGTTATTGAGACAGGCCTACTCGAGACTGAATACAAAAGTCAATTTTATGCTAATTTGTGTTTTTCTATTACATAAATACTCACAAAAATTAAAATATGTAGGAAAGAAGGGAATAAACACATTTACCAAGCTCTATATCTGCTATCTTTCAACATAATTAGTTTTTTAAATATAAAATTTGTACATTTCTCCAATATATTATTTTTCATTCACCTCGTATTCTAATACAGATTCCATATTTAATCAGAAATATTTATCTAGTTTTAATTAACTCTAAAGCAGACCCCTCTGTTTTGGCCAGGCACACACAGCAAAATGTAAAATGTAGATGGCATAAAGTCACGCATATTTATTTTTTTTATTTTAAATCAGTTTTCTTTTCCAGCTGAATCATTATAATAACACATGGCGGTTAAATGTCGCTCACCTCGCTCAGTAAATCCCGCCGCTCTCTGTTTGTTTCTGTCTCTCCTCCGCTGATCGTCGCGCAGCTTTTATTTTTTATTCCTGTTTAAAATAAACTCTTGTTTCTGGCTCGGCTTTGAACAAACTGCAGCGCCTGTGACTTGAACCCTGCGCTGCTGGAGAGATGCTGCTGCTGCTGCTGGTGCTGCTGCTCGCTTCCGCTGCGCGTCCCCGGGAGCGATGCTCCGGAGCGCGCGCACGTGCGTGCGCGCTCCGCGGTGTTCAGGCTGCGTGTTTAAAAGCAGCACGTGCCTTTTTGTTACGATTTAGTCGCACATTTTCGGGGGATTTTTTTTTCAGTCTCTTTGGAAAATCATCGGGAAACAGAACAATGTTTAAAGTAGGGGTGTTCAAACTGAGGCTCCGGTGCCTTTTGCAGCACTTGGAAATATTTTATGTGACCCATGACCTGAATGGTAGAAATTAAAACAAACAAAAACTCTAGGACAAGATTTAGTTAGTTAAAGGGGCAATATTGTTTATTTTTCAGGCTTATGGAGTCATTTTATAGCTTCAGTTATAAAAACACTGTATATGTCAAAAATAACTTAAAAAGAATTTTTACTGTCTTTGAAATTGGTTTCTGTCTCTTTAAGAAGCTCTTGCTCTTTATGAGAGAATAACATGACACGTGTCAAACTCAAGGCTCAGGGGCCAAATCCGGCTCTCCATAGCTTTATTTTTTTTGGCCCTCACATTAATAGAAGCTTTAATAGTTTTGTGCTTAAAAATGACTTTCCATCAATTAAATCAAAGCAGTTTTTATCTATATAATACCAAATGACATCAGTATGTTCAATATTATTTGATTTCAGAAGTAATCATTGACAGCTATTTATGTTTTTGCAGACTGTTGATGAGTTTTATCAGTATGTGTTGGAACAATCAGTTATTTGAGAACCTTTAAGAAAAATGAGTTTGACACACCTGCATGAAAACATGACACAAGTGTATTTTACCGGCTGCACCCCCTTTAAAGCTTTACTTTTAAGCTTTAAAGTAAAAAAGTTCTTGTTTTACTTTAAAGTAAAACAAGAACGTTCAAATGATGCCGTCTGGTCAAATTATAACAAGTTGACCTTTATAAACATAAAATCTTCTGTAAACAAGCAGCTATAACAGCAATATGAGCTCAGACTGCAGGGTCATAAGTGCAGAAATCTGTGTGTTTTGTGTATTCCAATTAATAAAATGAATTCATTTAAAAGTCGACATCTTTCTCAGAAACAGAGTTGCAGTTAAAAGGGCAACAATGAATTCAGCCGTCTAAAAACCGTATAAAATGCAACAAAAAGCTGCAATATGTTGAGAAATGTCCTTCTTAATTCCTCTCTCAGCACGCTGGGCCTCATGGTCCTGAAAACATTGTCAACATGTGCTGGGGTGAGATAACGGCATGATTGATTTGCTTTCCAGTGCAGTCAGACAGCCAACCTTTTGCTGATCAAATTTAATTACACAGAAGAAGAGACAGACGTGAGAGGACGTGGGAGCAGAGTGAGGAAAAGGGAGAGACAGGAACAACAGATCGTAAGATAAGGAACAAGAGAAGATGTAGATAAGGTGACTGAAGATAAGTCAGTAAAACCTGTAGACATTCTCACCAGAGACACCTGCTGGACCATTTGGGAACTTTTTAAAGGAAATAATTTGGTTTTTGGAGTTTATTCACTAATGATCTCTTGTATTTTTCTTATTGTGGTGAATTTTGAGTGATATTCCACTTGAGAAAGCTGAACATGTTGCCCTTGCTGCTCTGAGACCTTGTGTTTATCTGCCTTTGACTCTGTCACTCTGCCTTCAGACATGCATTAGGCCACTCACCATCCATTAGCTTCACAACATCCCGTTACCGTGGTAATTCATCTTACGCCAGTGACAAGGAGCACACAAAGTACAGAGCGGTTTAAAGGAAACCATCCATCGAACTTGAAACACACATTAAAACATTTTGCTTTCAGTGTTGGACATTCAGGAAAATGGTTCTTGATGGAGAAAGAAAAATAATTGTACAAACATAAATAATATAAAAAAAATGCTCTACCAATTACAGTGTTTAATTTATAGGAGGAACAAATTCATTGCTTCACCTCTGAAAACCCTCCTCCTCTCTACTTAAAGAGGCAGTAATGTGTAAATTAATTTTTTCTTAGCTTTATGTCATATATCATTCCCTCAGCTCCTTCAGACTAGCCAGCAGCAATTAGCAAACACCTGGTGGAACTACGCATCTGCTGAGTTTGTCATATGATCTACTTCTCAGAACGTTTGTAAACTTAGAGAAATATTGCTGTGTCAGACAAAGTGGGAGCTTCTTAAAGAGACAGAGACCAATTTCAAAGGATTACATTATAAAGTCAAATTTCTTTTATGTCATATTTGATACATGCAACATTTTTATAATAACTCAAGATCATATAGTTACTTGATTGTGTTCTTAGATTTACATAATCTTCTCCTTTAAGGAAAGCAACCCCACAGCATGATGCTGCCACCACCATATCTTAAAGAAAGGATGAAGTGTTTCGGCTGATGCCCAGTGTTCTCCAAAAGTGGGGGAAAAATCAATTTAATAATGTCAAAAATACTCCAGTGCAAAATACATTAAATTATATCTAACATTGTTTTGGGCCCAACTCAACTGTGGTTAACTGAACTCAGACAAAAATTGGCCTGCAGTCAGAGCTTAAATAGTGGTGCAGTAACCTAAACCTGCCACAGGAGGGAGACAACATAAAAAAGGAACAAAAAATACAAAATTAGCAAACGCAACATATAAAACCATAAATCAAAAACTATATTTAACTTGGCACAATAAGTGAATATTAATGTAAGAAAATAAATAACTAAGGTAATCTTTAACAAAATAAAGTTTTTCCATTTGTCCTTTGTAAACTTATGTTCCTGACTTAAAACGGCGTCATGAAGTGTCATTTGAGAAATTACATTTCTAATGCAAAGTTGACACTTTTAATGGACTTTAATGCAACTTTCCATTAAAAGTGTTTTTATTTACCGAATGTCACTTCATGATAACAGTCATTCTTGAAGAGTCCTTTGCGTTCATGACGGTGTGATGTCAGATTTATGCTCGCATTCCTCATGTCTTATTTTGAGTTGGCCCGTCACACAAACCTCCAGTAAAAAGCACTGCAGTTTGTTTTTCATAAGACAAAAGATGAACAATTTCTAACCGTACTGCTCATCAACAAAAGTCGCCCAGATTGTTCTCCTTTTACACAAAACAACATACAGCTGGCATGAAGGGACTTTGGGACATAAATTTTAAACAAGCTCTTTAAATTCAGTTGCCTAAATGAAAATGTGTAAACAAGCAAAACTGGGCAAAAGCTTTCATCTCGGCCCCAAAACATGAGATTTACCTTTGAGGCAGACGGATCGGATTCAAACGAACGAAGCCGTAAACAGCCTGCTGCTTTCCCATCATGCAGCTCTTCTGTGCATCTATAAAATGTTTGCCCTTGGCTGGAGGTTTGTTGATCAAAGGCACTAAGACTTTGTGCCAAACAGAAACACAGCTTTGTTTTTGAAGGGGAGTCGAGGGTAAACCTTACACAGCCTGGAAGTGTTTGTGCTCATTCATATTTAGCCTTAAAGTAATCATTTACCTTTAATAACATGTTTTTAATGACTAACTGTAACATTAATGTTTTGAAGAGCCACATCCAGAGTCCAAACTGGAAGTTGAAGGAGCTAAAGATTAGGGTGATGGCAAGGAGACCTTCCAACCTATAAGATTTAAAGTAAAACATTCTTCAAATGGAAAAAAGCAAAAGACACAAGGTAGAGGGGAATGAGTGAGAGTAAGGAAGAACAGAGGGAGGACAAATTGAGTCAAGGAAGGTAGGATACAAGAAGGACAGAAACAAGAGAGGTGGTGGAAGAATAAAAGGAGGGAAACACTAGAGGGTAAAGAAGCAAGAGAACAAGAAAGGAAGGAAGGAAAGAACGATACAAAGAAAGAAAAAGTAGAAGGCAGGTCACTAAGAAAGGACAGACAGATACAAGGTAAGAAGGAAAGGATGTGAAGGACGTAAAGGAAGTAAAGAAAGGATACTAGGTAAGAAAGCAAGACTGACAGATACAAGGCAAAAAGAAAGGAAGGAAATATGGAAGCAGGACTCAAGAAAAAATAAGAAGACAGAGTAGAGGGAAGAACAGAAGGAAGAAAGGACACAATGTTTGGACAACAGGATTGGAATAAAGTATAAAAGTACAAAATATCTTCAAATTTCTTATTTTCTTTTCAATACTTATACAAATTTGTAAAACCTAGAAATCAAAGAGTTTCCCAGGCTGGAGACGACTCTGATTAATTTATATGAACAGAAGACAGGAGACGGTTACCACAAACAGAGCATTTATTACATTCAAAGCAGAATAAAAGCCCTACAGTATATCAACAGGCTATAGTCATCAGGCCTCTGCGTGTGTTATTGAAAACAGAGAAGTGCGTAGTGTTTATGTGAGCTCATTCTGATAACGTGGCTCTGTGGGTTTTTGCCTTCAAAGAAAGATTCAAAGTGCTGTAAGGATACTACAGAGGAAGCAGCGTGGAGGAGGAGCAAAGGCGAGCAGAGAGTCATTACAGCTGTGGCTCTAGCCTCCGTCTGACGCGTGGGGCAGCGTGGGATGGTGGTGCGCGTGAGGGTGGGCCTGCTTGTCAGACAGGCTGTCTGCGTGGGGCAGAGAGTGGGCCGGGTCTCCGATCAGAGGGTCGGACAGAGACGGAGCTGAATCCAGGGTGTTGTCTGCTGGATATAGCTGCATCACCGCCCCCTCCTGGACACTTTCCTTACTGCAGGACTGGCAGCTGCAGTGCAGGATCCGCTCCACCAACTTGTCCACGCGTGGAGAATCCTCGCTGCCGGGGCATTCCAGAGTCACCTGCAGGTAAACGCATTAACGCAAATTAACACACCCGTTGAAGTTTAGAGTTTATTTCTATGTTGTTTTAACAGTTGTTTCCATTTTTTTATAACTCTGTTACTTGAAATTAGGGCTGCAACCAGCGATTATTTTAGTAATTATCAATAAAATAAAACAATAGGCACATTCTGATGATCTATCATAAGAGCCTTTTCTATTAAATACATTAAAAGATGCAAATAAACAATTAAATCCCCTTTTAAAATAAGAAAATAAACATTTATTTCCTAAAATGCAACCACGTAGCATTCCTTTGATCATGTGTAGCAAAAGGTGCACCTTTAAAAAAAAATAAACGTGCAAAGCTCAGCCCGTTCTGCTTGACTTAACATGAACACAGTGCAGGACTGATCCGTTTAGTTTTTCAATTAACTGGTTAATAAATGGACAGCAAAAGTTACTTAATAACAGTTTTTTTTTTCCTTCAGAATTTGAACCAGGTGAAGCTAAAACTGCAACTTGAGGAGTTTTGGTTAGAACATATTTACAAACAAAGGGTTTTTATATTTTATATGCAAATATATATATTTTTGTACAGCTTTGGCTTAATTGCAGATGTGAACATGTTGTTATTTTAGCTTTTTTGTTTGAGTCTGTGTAGGTAACGATTAATCAGTTACCAGACAATTATTATAATAATTGATTCAATGCAATTAATCTGATTAATCATTTCAGCCATATGTGATCTTTCTGCTTTCTGACATTTTGAAGTGTTAGAAACATGGCCTATAGAGTTTTATAAATGTTTTACAGTACAGTATTTGTAAATATCTGGTGGTGCGTTCAGCCCAGTTACTCTAACATTTCCATATAAAACCAGAGCAACTGACTGGCTTTAGAAATAACTAAACAGAGCCCTCCTGTGTAACTTAACCTCAGTATAAATCATCTTTACTTCTGTGGAGCCTTCAGAGGTTTCTTAGTAAACAAACAGCGTCAGGAAGACCAAGGAAAACAGCAGAAGGTAAAAGAAGTTTAAAGCAGAGTTAGGTTAAAAACAATATCCATAAACCTGAAGCAATGTTCAATCTATCACTCAAAACTGGAAAGACAAGCCTGTCCTCCCAATTGAAAGGCAAGGCAATATTAAAATAGGTATATCCAAAAACAAAAGTTTATATATATATATATATATANTTTTCCAAGCTCAACATGCCAGAGTTCTCAGTTCATTAGTTTCACACTAAAATATGAAATACTGAAGTTCTGCATGACTTTATGGCAGATTTTTTTTCTACAGTTGGGACACATGAAATTCAGTATCAGAGAAAAAAAGAAACGGGAAGGACACTGAAACAAGAGAGGAGAAACAGAGTCTAGGAAAGGACGAATGTAGGAAATGAGGAAGGAAGGACAGAAAGACCAGTGAGGAAAGAAAATAAGCAAGAAAACAAGGACACAAGGAACGAAGAAAGGAAGCAAATAAATTACAAAGAAATCATGGAAGGAATGAAAGAAAGTCTAAAGAGGGACAATCTTTATGTAATACTTTAGGGTTTAAAGTCTGGAAATACATTTTTTAATTATTATTTTCATATTTTCCTTTTTCCAGTCTTATCCAGACTTGGAAAATAAATAGATCCAATTCAGCTCTTTTTAACAAAACCACTAAAAGCACTAATGCTACAGCTTAAAGTTACCATGCTATGAGAATTTCATACTGACCCACGCCTATCTGACACTCGGTGAAACAGAGATAAAGTTGGTCAGCTTTTAACATGAAGTACAAATAGGCATATTTAGACCTGCTGAGGAGCTTTACACAAACTCAGCCGGCTCTCCAGACCTCACACAACTCGCTTCCCTCCCTCTCTGTTTCTATTATCCCCAGAAAATGATCATTTAGCCATTTCAACAAGAGCCGGAGCATCAGGGAGCAGTGTCTTCTTTCGTGAGAACCGAATCTGCTTTTCTTCAAACTCAATTAGATTAAAAGTCCAGAAACAACAATCATTTCCACAGACAAAGGCATCCATTTCCACATAAACAGGAAGAAAGTGATTGAAAATGCATTTTTTTCTTCTTCTTCTTCTTGCCTGTGTTCTCCTCCAGGAGGGTTAGTACCTCACCTGTCATGTCTACCTGGCACCTCTCCAAACTACACCTCCCACAAATCGTTTGTTTACACGACGACTTCCTTCTGGATTCAAATATCTACGTTGAAACGTGACGTCACACGCGCAAGATCCCGCCCCCGGCTAACCAGACGATGACTACCATTGGTTATAACTGGTCAAGTCGTCAGCATAACGCGCTAAATCTTAAATATAAGCGTAATATATAACAGGAAAAGGGACGGAATGTTACTAACCTTGCTCCTTTATCGACTGAAGGTAAAATTAAGTTTATTTTTTATCATTTATTTCTATTTGGCTGTTAACTTTTTCTGTGTTGCGGTTAACCGTCCCGTTCCGTTACCATAGCTACGCTCACTCGAAAATTACCAAAATAAGAGCATATAGGTAGTTCAAAAGGCGTTTTTACTCAGTTTACTTTTACACTACTAACTTTCAACACTAAAACAACTAGGAAATAAAGTCCAAGAATATCACATTTCACAGGTCAATAAAAAAATTTAATTAAAAAAAAATAGGGAGGGAAAGTAGGTCAGTTATGCTAGCTTGACTTGACAACCTTAACTCCAGCATATCTACGCTGAAGCGACCCACCACCTACTTTCTGACAGATCATCAGCAGAGCAGGTGTTTAAATAATTAACCACCACTGTGTCCAGAAAACCAATTATTAATAATGGTGAAATAAACATCAACAAGTCGACACAGAGAGTGAGAATAAAAAAGAAGAATGCAAGTTGTTTTGAGTTGCCTTAGCAGAATATAAAACACTACACTGCTTCATCTACTGAGACTGTTTTCATGGTTTTTCTCTTATGGTTGTTTAAAGAAGCAAACACATCTCATCCCACATCCACAGGCAAGTGCTGGTGTACATTTGCACTCCAAAATCACAAAATGTTACCAAGTATTTTTGGTCTAGTTTCTTGTGCAAATATTTTAGTACACTTGAAATAAGGCAAACTTACAAGTAACTTTTCAGCAGAAAATATGAGCTTGTTCTAAGTCAATAATTCCTTCATATTCATGAAAAAGTACCATTTCTACTCACAAAATGGAGATTATTTCACTTATGGAAAAAAAAAAGTCTTATTATAAGTGAAATAACCTTCCAGTGGAACTTGTAATTTTTTTATAGACCAAAAACTTTACTAGACCAAAATACTTGGTAAGATTTTGTGTTTTTGCATTGCAGTGCGCTACGTGAGCTAATGTGCAATAACTCTTACCACTTCCCACTGTGTCTGGGCAGGCGTGCAGGAGTCACAGTGTGCCAGGGACTCGGTGGACTGTGGGAACGTGTTTGGGACGCTGTAGCTAAAGCACTGGCCCAGACAGGCTCTGTATAACAAAGAGGAGAGAGTGCATGAACGTGCCTGTCCCACAGACATGATGTGCTGGAGTCGACCGAAGCGCTCGCGCCTGTGTAAGCAAGAGCTGCAGGGGGAAAAAAAACAGAGCGCCTGAAATCTGAACTGATTTACAAAGCCTGAGGATTCTCAGAGGCCTCGGGGAAAACACACACTCACAAAATGGAGACTTGTTTTTCACAAATGGTGGTCATTCGAGAGTTTTCGGATGGTAAAATCGACATCAGGTTTCAGATGAATGAAGTGAATATTTTCTATAAATAAAGGAGGTAAGTTTTGCTTTTGAACTTTTAACACATTGATTTTTATCCTCAAGATATCTAACATACAAAATCATTTAACAAGAAACATCCAAAAATGGGACAAATCTGAAACAGAAACTAATCTAATTTGGGCTATTTAAAGGTTAAATAAGTCAACCTAAGAAATCCAAAAACTTATTTTCCAACATTTATTGTTCCATTGTCCATTAAACTTTAACTAAACTTTGTTAAAAGAAAATGTTCCACAGATATCTGTAGGAGAGTTTTACTAAACTAATATCTGTTCTCTTGCTGTTTTGCAGTCTGCATGACTTCATTGGAGAAGACTGCTTACCATAAATAGAGCCTGCACTCAAATCTAGAGAGAAAAGTATAAAATGATTTGCACATGGAAGGCTCTTAATGTAACTTACTTAATCCAATAAATTTGCACAGTCCTTATTTTAACGGCTATTAATTTTTTTGTTTGACCTTTATGCAAATATGTAGAAATTTTAGCAATGGAAATATTAAAACTAATAAAACAGAAAAATAAAATGTCCTGATGCCAACAAACACATAGTGAAATTATAAAGGTAATGAAATAAAGCAAGTTAAGAGCAAGCATAAAATTAAGAAAACGTTACATTATTTTATGTAAAATAAGACAAGGAAAAATAAGATGAAGATTAAAGTATGAAATTCAACTAAAGATAACCCCAAGAAATGAATACAAACATTAAAATCTAAAATAAAATAAAAAATAAATGAAAATAAACAATTAAGAATAAAATAAAATGATATTAAGAAAAATATTATAAAACTTATGAATAAAATTGTCTACATCAAATTAAAAGCAGAAACAAACTGAACAATTCAAAACAAGCTGTGTGAGATTGTTGTTGTCTTTCAGCCTGTTGGTTGGACAAACAGAGAGGGCCTTCATCCTGACCTGTTTTGGATAGAGCGCGGCTGACATCCTGTGTGTCCGACAATCTGAGTGATGTTCTTGGCTTCGCACCAGGCGCTCTTGTCAGGGAACAGCGCCAGGCGGTTGATGTGTGCAGGCGCTGCCGCTGAATGCAGCGCAAACAGCGCACAGCAAATTTGAATCCTCTGCCACATGGCTGCACCTATAAGGCAGGAAAACCACAGCATGTCACTGATAACTGCATTACTTCAATCTGGTCCGACTACCGTAATGGTTTTACATGGATTTGCTTTTCTTAGTGTTGACTGACAACTTCCGGGTGATTATCAGATAAATCCCCCCTGATCAGCTTTTATCTAGATACAGTCGGCTCAGCTGCGTGACCAATTCAGACGAGCTTTTAAATTTGTCAGGGAGATGAAGATCTTGTTCCCGCAGATGTAAAACAATGAAGCCGGGAGGCAAATATGTGCTCTTCCTGTCTGCAACAGCACGGCTGTCCGCTACTCGCTTTCATTCTCCTCCTTAAAAATGCCCCAGCCAGTAACGTCATTTACGACCGACAAAATCCTTTTCTCCTGCTGCTTATAAAAAGTTCCTCGATGTCATCAGCATCCAGTCCTTTGTGCTCACTTTAGCACCTCCATCTGGCATTTATATTTTCCTGCAGCTATAATGTTCCCAGATTAAAGAGCTGAAGTCTAGACATGGATTTCATTCACAAAGAGCAATTAGAAATATGTCAAGGTCTGAAATGTGCTATATAAATAAAATTTGATTGATTGATTGATTGACTGATTGAAGGTCCAGATGAAAGCACCCTGCTCATGCTAAAGTGAAAGCTTCCTCACATTTAAGGGTTAAAGTGTATTTCAGAGCTACTACTAAAACACAATAAATCAAACCACAATATCTGTCCACAGTTTAAATATATGAACACTTTGATGAAAGACTGGATTTTGTTTTGTAGCTGTTTTACTTTATATAAACTATTTTCATTTTAAAATACCAACATTTCCACATAACTATATACTTTAGTCTGCCTGATTAAATATTAAATGATTAATGTTTTGATCAGTTATTCAGTACTTGGGTAGTGTTTTTACCAAATACTTCTTGAATGGCTACATTTTACTTTTACTTTGTAAAAATATGTTGAAGCAGTGTTACTCCTACTTTACCTTTTATCAAAAAAGTTTTTTTTTAATTGACGTGTGTTTATGAAGCAAATTTACTTTGGTAAGTTCAATTTGTGCAATTTTATTATCAATGGAAACACAGCTACTGACGGTCACCGTAACACAGTGATCTTGTTGTCCTTATGCCACTTTGTAACTCATTTATTTTCAGACATTATTCAGTTGAAAGACCTGTTTGTGCACAAGATTTAACTTCCTTGGTTTTAGATGTTCTTGCCTCATGATCGTAGCTGTCATGATTTAGTAATAATCCTTCCTGCAGAAAAACAGCCCCACAACATGATGCTGCCTCCCCTGTACTTCACAGAGGGGTGTGCATTCTCAACATTCAAAGCATTTCAGCTTTTTGTCCAAATGACCTCAGAAACTAAAGTCTTTTTCCCTCAATGCATTTGCAAACTGGAGTTTTTACGTTTCTTTCAAAGTTGTGACTTTTAATCACTTCACTACTAAGACAAAAATTGCTCTAATGACTTTGCATTAAAAATAATTGATATTGAAACATATTTTAGCACCAATCAACAGATTTACAAACAGCAATTAGCTGAAAAGTAATGTTTAGATAATTGATTAAACTGCTACATAGTTTTTTTGTTTTGTGTATTTTTTTTAAACACATGTTGCACAGCAGGCTTGTGTGGCCGTACACAGAACTGAACATGAAGCTAGAGAAAATTAAACAAATAAAAAAACTGCAAATGAAAACTTCAAATGACCTTGAAAACGTCTGAAGAGCCGTTGAAGATATGAAGAAAGTGTGACAGAAAAATATGACATGAAGAAATCAGCCAGTGACTGAAACAGAAGATTCTTTTATGTTTTACATTGAAATAAAAACTGCAGTGATCTGCAAGTGAACTTTCATAAAAAAAAACACCCAACAGAGTCCTCACAGTTACCAGATCATTACATTTAATCATCACTAATTCAGTCTATTAAATTATTCCACATGTCACAGTGCAAATATGATCAGTTATATTTTTGCTTAGCATGTATCCTTATGGATTCAAACTAATAAACATTTACTTTTTTCATGTTTTGTCCAGCTACAGCCTCAAATGTAAATACATTTTATTTTCTTTTTAAAATCCTGTGACCTTTATTGGACAGTAAGCAGGCAAGAGAGAGAAAGGAAGACATGCAGGAAAAGAAGTGAAAATCAAACCCAGGACAACCGAGCTGAGGCCTCCAGCTTCTGCACACGGCGCACTGAGCCTCTCAGCGCCATCAAAGTACTTTTACAAAGCTCTTTTATGACAGACAATATCAAGAAATGGATAATTGCACAGTGGACTCAAATGAGCACATCATTTTTAAAATATGTTGCAAATAAAAATACAAAAGGGCTGTTGTGCATGTGCAACAAACCTTTATTACTCTCATAAGCCTAAATAAAACCCAGAGTTTTCAGAAGAGACTCAGATTCAGATTTGTTTGTCAAAGCCAGCAAGGCCATGAAACAGCACTAAGAGAATTCAATAGAAGTAAAAATAAATATTTACAAAGTACAAAAGAAATCTAGCAAACAATATAGTAAAAAAATAATGGTTAAGAATGAATTAATTATATTTCACAGGTGGAATAAAACAATTAGTAACCTACTTGTGTGATTTAATCTCAGTGTAAGTTCAGGAGCTCTGTGAAACTATCTGAGGTTTGTTAGAGAATAAACAGCATCAGTAATAACAAGGAGCACAGCAGAAGTGAAAGAACTGGTCTACATGGCATGTGTGGCAGAAATCACTGTCATAAAACATAATGGTGGCACCATTATGCTGTGGGAATATTTATTTTTCAGTAGGGACAGGGAAGCACTAAAGATGTTACAGTCCAGAGAGAAACCTGCTAGAGGCAGCAAAAGAGGCTCATATAACAGGACAACAACCCTACAGCCAGAGCTACTAGTGTAGCTACAGTATAGACAACAGAATTCATTGAGAGAATCAATGATCAAATCAATGAATTTGAAAATATAATTAAATGCTAAAAAGTTACTGTGTTAAACTTAGTGATAAGAACCACACTTCTTTATGCGACTGGTGTCTTAAAACAGCGTTACAAGAGCATTATTTGTGTTTGTGTGGCTATGATTGCTTTGTACACTGAAAAAAAGCAATGGAGGTCCAACTTTTAAAAAATTATTTAATTTGTTTCATGTAATCAAGTTAAGTTTGTCAAACTTACTTTGTTTAAGCTTGTGTAGCATGACAACTTAATATATTTACTTGAATAAACGTAATTGTACAAATTAACACATTTTTTAAGTTGGATCACCTGTTTTATTTTTTCAGTGTACAGTCACAGCCAGGCGGTTACCTAAAAATGAAGTAATAAATAAAGCTTAACACAAACTACGGTGATAAAAGCTGAAGTCCATATCGCCCCTCTGAAGTGTAGCCTATGGTTGTAATGTGAGAAAATAGGTTAAAAAAAAAAAAAAACTTTAGAAGTGTCAATACTTTAGCAATGCACTGACCTATTTTCTCTTCTTCTAAAAAGAAAAATAAGAACAAAAAACTATATCACTTTGGTTAGTGTAGTTTATTAGCTGGTGATCTTAAAAGCGCAAATTAGTCCTGTTTACCACTTTAATTATTTAAAAAAATAAACAGAAAAAGTTTAACAGGACACTGAAAAAAGAAAAGGGAGGTCCAACAAATTAACAAAAATTATTTTGTTACATGTAATAGAATTAAGTTTGTCAAACTTACTTGTTTATTGTGACAACTTAATATATTTACTTGGAAAAACATTATTTGATTACTTGTAACCAATTAACAAACATTTTTAAGTTGATCACCTGTTTTTTTTTTCAGTGCACAGTCATAACCAGTTTAAAAGCCTGTAGTTTTCATCATTACTTTTATCGTGATAAACTTGAAGTCCATATCGTCTTATGGTTGTAATGTGGAAAAAAATTATATCGGTGTGAATACTTTTGCAAAGCACCGATTCCCCACCGATTTAATTGTCTAAAAAACAAACAAATTTTTCATCTGTCAATTTGGTTGGTGTAGTTTGCATATTAAAACATACGGAAACGTTTGCAGTTTACTATTTTCAAAATAAATAAACAAAACAAATAACTTTAAAGGGTACTGAAACACCTCCAGAGGTGAGGGGTTAGCCGGGGCACCTACCAGCGAGGTGAGGAGCCTCCTCCGGATGAACTCCGCGCAAAGTCCCGCTGATCCTGAATCCAGCGGAAAAGTGAGGATGCGGGCTGCCTTCGTACCGACAACCACACACACACACCCACACACACACACACAAAAAAAAACGTCTGTAATGATGATCCGAGCTCTGCCGGTCACACAACAGTTACATCATCCGAGAAAGAAGCGGCACCAAGTGTCGCCGTCCGAGCCGGGAGGAGGAAGGAGGATGATGGGGGATAGATTGAGAGGCAGAAGGCTATCTCATCTCCGAGTCTTCTCTCCCCCTTCAGTGTTCAGTCTCTCTGTAATTCCTCTGGAAAACACTTTCCAAGTTGTTGTCTTTCGTTGTAAAACTCTCATGCGAGGGGTTGAGGCGCGGCTGAGCCCTCAGACAGGCGTCCTGCTGCGCCGTTTCTGGGAGAAACTAAACGAGGAGGAGGAAGAGGAGGAGGAGGAGGAGGGGGCCAAACTGCTGGAAAGGTTTCAAATGTTTCCCTAAAGTGGAGCCATCATATTTACTCTCCAAATGTGCAAATGCAACGGGATTAAACACACAAGGCGTGTTCACAGACATCCGCACACATCTGGCATTGCTTTGATAACATGTGCTTTCAGGTTTTGTAATTGAACATTAATAACAGCGTATAATAATGATGTATGGCTGGAAAACAGATGTGGATTCTGTCCCGTTTCTCCAGCTCTGGAACATTAAAAGAAAGTTTGAGATGCTGAAATTGTTGAAATAGCTGGTTACTAAACAGAAGCTCATGACAAATTGATTTATTTGAGGTCTGCAGTGAAACCGCAGAGAGACTCGTGAGCATGTGATATGCTGAGAGGCATTATGTTCCCTGGTTTGGCCGACCTGAGGGTGAGCCCTCCTTCAAATCTGATTTAAAAGGGAATGCAGAAAATAAGCTAACCTTTGGAGAAAATAAAAATCTGTGTCCTTCCTGGGTCAAAAACTCTGGTAAGTCAAAGCTGAAATCCATAGAAATAGACACAATTAAAGGTACAGTACATGCAAAATTATAACAATAATGATGTAAAATGTGATGCAGTTCTGTAAACAGCTCAGTAAAATAAAGAAATGGAAGATGAATTGTATATTTAGATTTAGATAGCAATGTTTTCTGCCTCATTGTATTTTGAATGTTGGCCAATTCTTCTTGCCCTTTTTTATGTCTGTAATTTCTGGCTAAGACTGGAAGGTAAAATCTGAAATCTGAACAAAATAACCTCAGTAAGATTATCAGCTTAGCAACATGAGACCAGATGCAATTCTTTACACAGTACCTCACAAATTGTTTTTATTTTTCATAATACTACAACATAAAATACAAACAATCCATAAAAACTCATAAAATCATTCCCACAACATAATGCTGCCACCACCGTGTCTAATTCTTACCATCTAGTTGCTCTGTATGAACATGGTTAATACATTATTTAACTATAAAATAATGTTTGCATGATCAGCTTTTGCATTTTTGAGCCAAGTTTCAACTTGGCTTAGGTCTTATATATTTATGTATTCATTAATTTTTTAAGTTAAACATTAATTTACCAGGAAGTCCCTTGAGACAAAATCTCCTTTATGAGGGTGACCTCAAAACAAATTATAAAAAGTGAGTACAGACAAATAAAACATCATAAGATTATCCTATATGAACAAGAATAAGATTGAGACTTATTTAAACAATTTAAAAGGGGTTAAAGAACAGAAGAGTTTTAAATTTGTTCATGGGAATAAATTGTTGGAGTTGAATGAGAATACCAACAAAAACACACATCTAAAAATACTTACTTTCTATTAAACAAACCACAGTCAGGATTTCCCCCAGAAAACTTGTTAAACCCGGTGATTGGGTGCTAGGGCAGTCCTCCAGCGGCGGCCATGTTTTTTAGTTAAAAAATGTTTACAATTGACAGAAAATTTTAAAATATCACCTGATAGTTATGAGTTACTGGAAGACTGAAAGATTAATACCTAAACACCAACTATAGTCTTAAAAAAAGGCAATAATAATAAAAAAAATCTAAAATAAATAAGCAATGCTAATCCTGGTGCACAAGTAAAGCCTGGTGGCCCGCCAGGCTTATTATAACCTGTGGGAAACCTTGATTTTAACAGTATCTTGTCTATAATGCTCCCCAACACCAGACTCCTTTTGAGTCTGTTTTATTTAAAAGTATCAACAATATTAAGTATTCCCAGCTGAAGGCCAGTCGGCAGTTTTCTCTCCGTTCGTTTCATTGCCTTTACAGAGCGATTCACTGCAAGTAAGATAACTACTATTCAGAATTTCTCAACTGAACCACACTGTTTAATTTCAGCGCTCTTTAATTTAAATGTTAAATGCTACCTTGACTGATGGTCACATTAAAAGTTGAGTAGTTTATAAAAATAAAATATGTAAAAAGACTTTTAGCTTCATGGTCTCAGGCTTTAACAAACCTAATCTCTAAACTCCAGTAATGCAGTTTCTGCTCACATAGTTCAATTAAATTTCACATTTTAGTGAAATGTCACAGTAAAAATGATTGATTTTCTCAGTGGGGGAATCAGCTGAGAAATTATTTGCAGCTGAGAAATCCTGATCTCTGCAGCTGGCCCCGGCTCCTGGGGTGATGAGTTCACTGCCTCTAATGTGTGCTCGAAATTAAATTTCTCTTTGGTCTTGTGGTGGGAACACAGATACAGATGGGTTCAATGCAGAAGTCAGATTCCTGTGTCTCTTAAAGACATGTTTGGGAAATAAAGGAATTGTTCTTTGGGCACTTGAGCATTACAAAAAGCCACAAAATTCAATTTGAGCAAGCTCTTGGAGACAGTAACATCTGATAATCTTCATAACCCAGAAGTGAACTGAGAAAGTGGGATTTGACCTATAATGCTTCCTTGAACCAGTTAGGATAAGTTTATGAGATATACAAACATATTGATTACATTATTTTGCACAAAAGCATCCTTAGATAAGATTTTAACTTGATCCGTTCTGCCTGTTTTCAGCTCCTTTCAGAATGAGCTGTTTTAGGGCCTCGTCACTTTAAATCCTAATATGTTTCTGCTGGCCATGCTCGCTCAACCCAACATTTACACTCCCATGTGAAAACGGCTGCAAACAGAAGCACCATGATACGACCGTACATCTTTGAAAAGCAGAAGTGGAACCTCCAGCACAACAAACAAGTATACGGCAGATGGTTTCTGGATGGTAAGTGAACAACAAAACACTTGTCTTTCCCAGCAGCCATTGTACAGCGGTAAAACCAGCTGAGCAAACGTGCTGGAGCTGTGCTTGGGTTGCTAGGTAACGGCACATTTCCTGTCAATTGTGAGTCATTTTGAAACGGCTTGTTTTTAGAAGCAATTGAAACTCAAATGGAAGTATAAAGACATATAAAAAGGTAATTTTGCCCCTTTAAGACCAGCTTATCATTCTGGGTTGAAAATCTCAAAGAGCTACATCCCGCTCCTTCACTCACACCCAGCACACCTTCTGCTCCCAGGTGTTCTCGTCCACACTCGCGCCCCTATCGGCTTCACGCTTCACCTGCTAACAGCTATTTTAATGGATGGGGGATGAGCGACACAGTCTAATTTCTGACAGGGTTACTCTGTGCCAGATGCATCTCAGCACAAGAAGCGGGCCTTTGAGCGCGGTCCCTGGACCAGGCCCTGCTCCCATTGTGCAAAGGAATGTATGTGCTTACATTACTGACAAAACTGTTGCTGTGATGAAAAAGGAAATATGAGTGTCTGTGTAATGGAGAGGGTGCAGGCAGCGGTGTTTGCTTTGATGTGAAAGTGTTCAACATGTGTTACACTCCGACGTGAAAAGTGCAGAACTCACCTGTTAGTAATAAGGCCCGGGTTCCAGTCCAGAAAGGGCATTTTGCTGCATTCCTCAGATTCTGCTCCACCAGGGTGGCTGGATGGATGTGTGCACAGTCTCATACACACACACACAGAAACATTTTCCTGTCACTTTCCAAAGCCATGCAACAGCTCATTAGTGAGGAGACACACTCCAGATTGTCCTGCAGAGTTGGTGGATGCACAGGAGGCGGTGTGCAGATAAATCCTTTTTCAGCTTACACAGATAAAAAGCGGTTTTGGTAATTACAAACTCTTCTCTGCAATAATCACAAAGTAAAACAGGACAACACATGTTGAATCATGTTTCGTCTACTTTTAAAAAAGTGGAAAAAACACTTGATGAGGGTGTCTGTCTTCTCTTGATATCTGAAAGAAATCTATCTGTCCGTCCGTATCAAAGCAGCAGCAACGACCAAAGAATGTTGGTGGTGAAACAAAAACATAATAAACTGGAAACAATAAACAAACACAAACTTCTAAATTAAAAGGATACATTTCTCAATTAAAAACCTGAAAAGGGCAGCATGCATTTGAATTCAGTCCCTTTATTTTAATACTCCTCAATAAAATTAGAAGCAACCAAAAGCCTTCAGAAACCTGATTAGTAAAGAATCCATTTGTAATTTAATCCCATACAAATCTATCGGTTATTTGAAGTTTGTTAGCGAACAAACTAGGTCATGAAGCTCAGACACAGCAGACAGGTCAGGGAGAAAACTTTGGAGGCATTTAAAGCAGAATGATGAGATAAATAATATTCCAAACATTGAAAATCTTACAGAGCTCTCTCTGTTCAATACATCACCTGAACTGCAAATCCTCCAAAGACACATCTGTCCACCCTGACTGACAAGGAGAGTATAAATCTGGTAGCAGTCAGGGAGCTGCATTTGAAAATGAAAGAGATACAGAGGGAAATTTAAGCTAAATATTTAGTTTGAAAATTTAACATTTAGTTTGGAAAATCAATAATTTGGAAGTAAATATTTAGTTAGCAAAATAAGTATTTAATTTGAAAGCTAAATATTTAGCTTGTTAATTTAGTTTGGAGCTCTGACATTTATAAATGTATTAACAACATGGTGGAAACATGACTTTGAAAAATTAACAGCCACATTTTTTCTTCATGGCAGGCTAAATAAACCAAATTATTGCTGTTGATTTTTTACTCTACAAACACCAGCCCATACATAACTTATTAAAAATAAAAAAGCAACAACGTGGAGTGAAAGGAGAAGATGAGTACAACACCTAGAGGAAACTATTGATAAAACAGGAAGGACACATCACCAGTTTGGTAGTATTTCAGATATTTAAAAATGAATTAATAATTATTAACATTGACTAATTTAAAAGCCTTATTTCGTGATGTTTTTCAGCCATACTTGCTTTGTTTCTGCAGGGAAAATGGAAGCTGGTCACAGTTGATTAGATGATGAATGAGCTAAAAACAGAACAATCATGGGGAAAAAACGCAAAAGACTTCAGGAAAAACTCCACACATACAAAGCAATGGTTAAAACAAGGTTAGATATGATTTTCTTAAGTTGTGTGACGTTATCAGTCATCGTTCCTTTACCTGTAACAGAAAGACGTTAAATCAGACATACTCTGTCTGAGTTGAGCAGTTTAAAACAAGTCAAACAGCAAATGTTTAATATGTCTGTGGCAAAAAAACAAACAAAAAAAAAACACATAAGTGGCTATCATCACAGCAGATCATTGTTGAGAGGCGTTTTGTTCGGCAGAATCATTTGGAGTTTGTTTGTTCAGTGCACCAGCTGCTTCATCTGATGAAGAGTCCGCTGTAATCATTTTAAAACCACCATACAAGCTTAAAAGCACAGAAACGCTGACCAAGAGTTATATTCTGGTCCAAAAATCTAAACGTTTACTCCAGAGAGGAGGCAGAGAGGTGCAGCTGATCTGGAGGACAGATACAAGTCCCAGTCCGCACATAGAAACACTGACATTCTTCCACTGAATAAAACCAAAACCAAATTGAAAATTTGTGAGAAAGAAACCCTCAAATTTTAAGATCTCATTAATTTTCTAGAAAAAAAAAAAGATTTTATAGAAAAAAAACTTGAAAATGTGAGTTTCAAAAAGTCAAACATTTTCAAAACTTGTTCAAATCCAAGTTTTGTTTCCAGAAAATTTGTTTTTTGATAGAAATTTACTCCCTTTTTTTATGTACAATGGCTATAATACGCTCTTGTAAGGATATACGGCCGACTAGGAATTAACATTTTCAACAAGGTCAAGGCGATACAACTTCTTTGTACTAAAGGAATGGGAACTATTACTAAAGACTTAACGAAACCTATTCCAAAAAACCTGAACCAAATCCTTAAGGTGTTGAAATGGCCCAACTCCGTTTCTTTCTTTCTTACCTGTCAACGTTTGGCTTTGTTCCCCTGCCAAATGCACGTCTTTATTCAATCATTCAGTACAACTATTCATCCTCCCACTCTCTGTACGGGCTGCAGATGCTGAACCTGGCTCTCATTCCAAAACAGCAGGAGTCTGAGTCTCCCCGCTCATTAACACAGAGCATTACCTTCCACCCCCAGAACACATTTCATTCTTCTCACACTTTCACACAGCAAAGGAAAAAACAGACAGAGCAAAAGCTTTATGCAATAATTTTATTAAATAGACATTTACTGTATTACAAGATACACAAAGAGGGCATCTTTGGAAGTCAGTTCCAAAAAGATAATTCAATTATAACAGATGAGATTCTCATGTTCTTCTTCAGTTTTTCATCACTGGTCCTGAAAAATGAGAGGAGTTATAAAACCGACGTTCTGGTGTAAGAAGCAGCGCATTTTCCACTGCGTACTCACCTTAACCACGCGGCCATGAATCAGATATGGTGACCTGAAGTCATGCTGGCAGTTGCTGTATCCCATTCCCAACCCCAGGCCCGATCCGAACGACACAGGCCACGTTCGACCTGGTGGGAGGAGAGAAAGGAAAAACAAAATCACATCTGCTTGTTTTCACAGAGATACAAAGAAATAAAACTTACGTTTAAAGAAGAGGACGGAGAACACGATGCCGATACCGACGCCAGTCGCTGCAAAGAGATGAAGAGAAATATAAAGAAACTGGTAAAAAGACAGAGCATGAAATCGGGTTACTATAACGACAGGCAGCTGGGTGCAAACAAGAAAACTAATCAAATCATTCAACATCTCTGCACAGGGAACAATGTGAATACATTTTATTTAGCATAAATATGTGCAGAATACAAACAGAATAAACCCACTGAATGTTTTCACATTTTGTCACATTACAAAATCTGTATGTTGCATAAATAGTAAAGTGAAAGGAATCAGTTTCTTTTTTTAATAAATATAAATATGGAAAGTGTGGAGTACATTTGTATTCATCCGGCCGGCTGCGATGAGCAACAAATCTGTTAAAATAAAAGAAGCTCAAAAATATCCATTTGCATGATTTATTGTTTTTCTCTTTTCTCTCTTTCTACTAAAAACCAGATGATAAAAGTCTTCTGGTGCTTTGGTCCCACAAACCCCTATTTTGTTCACAGAGACTTCATAATTCATTTTATTTGTTGTTTCTGTTTTGGATATTTAAAATGTTTTCCAGTTCCAGTTAAATGTTATTTTAGAATTTAAATGTTATCTATCTTTACAAGTGTGTTATTGCATTATTATGACTTCACATTTATATTACTTGAAATTGGTCTCAAAGCAAATAAAATTTTCAGCAGGGAAGCTGCTCCGGGTTTAAGGATTCAGCCAAATATGGCGATCCTAAAGAGAAAACTAGTCAAATGTAGAAAAAGACACAGGACTGGGACAAATGTCCATCTATCAGCAGGACACAGACACTGAACAATCAGCTGGTGCTACAATTAAATCACAGCATATAGCTAAAGTATCCTACACGATGATGCTGCCAGCATCAGATTTCATTGACTCGAGTGAGACGATTAGAAATAGATGCTCATGTTTGTCAGTTTAAGTCTAAAAATTGTGATCATGTTTTTTTTTTTACTTTGCCATACACAAGTAAAAAATAAGAATAAATAAATAAATAAATAAAAATACATTACATTAGAACAAACAAAATTGAACTAGTACATAAATAGAAAAAAAAATAGTTACATTTCTACCAAAGGCAAAAACACAAAGTTTCTCCAATAATCACTTGATAACTATGAAATATTTAGAGGAAAAAATGGTGTGCCTTTTTTATTCGCTGCATAAATACTTTTATGTATTTACTCAAAATACATAAAAGTTTGTGATTGTAAAATGTAAAAAATATTCAAAGGAGTTATAAAATACGGTCAGTTTGTTGCTAAATTTTGCTCGTAGAGACTAAAAAACCCAAGACAGATAAGCCAGAGGGATGGAGACGAGTGGGTCTGAAAGCATCCGTGGCAGGTCCATCTGTGGAAACCAGGGAGGGTTATTAGTAAGAATGCATCTGTGCGCTGAGTTTCACCTCGCTGCAGGCCACACCACACCCAGCAGCAGGCCGGCCAAAACACAAAACACATAAAAAAAGCCATTTGGGCCCATGCGGCTCCTAATTAGATACAGAGAACTATACAGCATGACCGATGTGCCTCAACCAGAACCCTCAGACTGTTTCTTATTACACAGTTTACACATGTCAAACAAGACCACAAAACCCTCAGCTCATCTTTATTATCGGTACACATCAACAATAACTTTCCTTCCATTTCAAGCGACGACTTTGTTAAAATCTCAGACTTTCCGTCTTCTGGAGCCCGAGTCTTTCTTTGCTCTCCCGCCAGAATGTTTTTGAAGCCTCTGATTTTCCACTGTCAGGGATAAAATGAAAGCTTTTGGGGGAAAATGAGAGGGTAGATCAATATCTCATTCCCTTTTCTTTTGTCTGGATTCCTCCTCAGGGACTGGATTATAACAAAAACATTTGTACATGAATCGAGTGAAAAAAAACTCAGTGGGCTTTTCCAGCAAATGAAGTCCAGAGCTGTTTAATTGCACTGTTATTCACTGTTTGAATTATTTTTTGCAAATGACTTCAAAAAGCCAGTCATATTCAATCAGCGTGATTGAATACTGCACCTCGAACCCTAACCCCGACTGTTTTACTCTGGCAAATGTTTCTGCTCCACTCTGTTGTTTTTAACCAATACCATGACTTCAAATTCCTTTTTTGTTTCAGTCACAAGTTATATTTGGAGACCACACTTGCAGCAGGGCAAAAAAGAAAATTATGTTTACCGAGCGTTACAGCTAAAATAAAAAGTGGATGTCTCCCTGGAAGGATTAAAACGGGCTCCACAGACGACGAAGCTAATCAAAAAACGGTTTAAACAATTAAATAAAAGCAGCCTTACCAGCATTTTAACACTAACTGTGATTTTTAATGACTATTACTCGTTATCCTGGTGGATTTAGGATTAAATTTTAATTTAAAGAGAATGAAAAATTAGGGTGATGGCACGGAGGTTCTTCAACCTCAAACATGGATCCACAAATAAATCATCAAAATATCAGAGGAAACAACAAAAAGCTGGTCAGTAATTATAAGAAAGGTGTGATTTCTTTAGTGTTAGTTATTTTCATGTGATCACTGAGTTATGTTTTTTGAAAATGTTGTAAACTCTAAGAAATTTATATTTTTAAGTTAACTTTTTATAATTCATATCGGAAACAAATTTCTTGGTTAAACAAAATCATTTTAAATTTAAAGTGACAGTATAATTTTGAGTTTAGCTGTACACTTTTTTGTCTTTTGTACATAATTTTAGAAGACATTTTTTATTTCTTCTTCAGCTGTAGTAATTGTGGTTCGTATTTGTTAGTGTTTTTGTCTGTCAACATGTACATGTTAACATTTATTTATCACATGAACGTTAACTAAGACTCTCTTCATGAGCCAAGCTGCGTAAATTTTTTTAACACAAAACATGAATGTTCCATTTAAGATGCGTGATAATGACATCTTTGATGTAATAAAACTTGTGTTTATAAGTGAAAACAACCCAGCTGCTTTGTGGCATTTCTTTGAGTTCCCTGCTTAAAGCTGTCAGCCGTGCCAAGGTGTCTGGTTGCCAGAGAAAATCTTCAACATATGTTCGGCTCAAGGAGGCACACAACAAAGCTCTGTAACTTTCCATAACCAAGCCGTCATGCAGCCCTGGCAACCTTTTCTCTTGCAATATGTAAATGTGTTCACAGCTCATATCTTTTCAATGCTCTGAATGATTTAGAAGCATTCTTCTGAGCATGAAATCAGATCCATCCTCAGAGTTAAATGATGAGTTATTCAGTACAGGATCTGCACCGTGATTCACAGTCCAAGAAAAGAAGTGAGCTGGACCTGCTTTACTCGTCTCTAGAGGTCAGAAATAAACACGGAATCAGGAATGAGTAACCAGTTTTACAAGCTGCAAGCCTATTAGCTCGTTCTGGTTGTAACAATTAGCAACATCCCCCTTTTTAACAGGAAACAACTGGGTTTATTTGAGCTGTGATGTTAAATCTGATGGCTGCCAAACTTTGCCTCTGAGACAATCTCACGCAAGTCTTACAAGAAAAGCATGACAGTGATTCAACGGGCTTTAGGTTCACTGCTGAGTTTAGTTTCTCAAGCTTGATTCTGTGTTTTTGCACATTTAACGCAGGAAGTCTGCACCTGTGCAACCTGTGAAGTTTAGCAGAGATTTTAGCTGCCTCTTGCTCTGGGTGTCATCTGATGCACGTGCCAATTCGCATCCTGATTTGGTACACAAATCTTCTTTGTTAGGGGTGCAGCGATTGCAGCTTTTTGGTTGATCACTGACTGACATTTAAAAAGCCTGACTTCCCGATTCAGATTTTTTTGTTTAAAAAGTCACCATTGTTGTAACAATTTCACCAAGTTAGCACCGCTGGGGAAACTATTGTTAACGTTGAATGTGCAGATGTGGCCAGGTGGGCATATCGGACAGTTCTCCTCTCGAAGCAGATCAAAACAGGACAGTGGTTGATTTCTAAACCTTTACCAAGGTAGAAAAGATCAGTTTCACACTGAAGTATCGGACGATCGAAAACCTCCCAAAATTATGGAAAACAGGGCCGATTTATCGTGGAACTGTAATTTTTGTCCCTTAATAAAGGAGCCCTTCATGACAGTCATATTTAGTACTTTTTGAAGGATTAATTTTCTCTCATGACCTTCTGCTAATCTGACTCCAGATCTCACATCTGCAGCACCAATAGCTGTTTACCAAAAATGTCTCCATAAATTTGTCAATCATCATCTGTGGTGTCACCTGTCCAAAGGGCATTATTTCACAAGTCTTGTGATTTTTTTACATGCAAATTTACAAACCTAAGTTCTTTTACACATTTTTATTACTGCCCTGGGCATTAGCATTCAGCATAGTGATGTTTAGTGCTAAGATACATCTTCTGTTTTATTTATCAGGAATTTGTTTTAGCATGGCACATTCTAACCACAAGGTAACGTTGCTATGAGCCCTTTTACTGAGAAAATATGCAAATGTCTTTAATGTTTCAACCAGTCAATCAGGTAGCCATCGGTGTTTCGATTGATTTGTGATTCCTTGTGTCACATTTTTCCTGTTTGCCTTGTGTTAAGACTAACACAAATATGTCACAGGAGCAAAATGCCAAAACTTCTCCCAGGAAATCACCCAGTAATCACTTCATTTGAAGTATTGGTAGCTTCTTATGCACTATTGGGGGCAGTAAGTCTGTTTCTGACACACATTGTTGAATGACAGTGTAATATTTCACATGTTATTATTCTGATTCTGTGATTCATTCATTTTAAAATCCAATATGAATCAACTCATTATCAACATGTTTTGATGCGTGAAATATTGGAACTGATGGAAAGTTTATCTTATTTTTACCAGTACTGTGTAGGTAACAAAAGATCTATGTGAAAAGATAAAAATAATTTCAATCAACAAAAGTGTTTCTCAAGATTTTGGATGCACCACAGTTAGAATAAGGGCCCATTGAATCTGAACATATTAATTATAACCAAACATTTTCTTAAAAAGAATAATGCATCTATATCATAAGTATTCTAATAACAATGCATCCTCAGACATTTTCTTTAATAATGTTCATTTAAAGTGCCTCTCTTCCAATCTTAGGTATAGTTTTAAACATGTAATAAATAAGAGTTATGAGTGGTAAATCTGGAAACGGTGTAATTCGTCTAAAAAAACCAAGAGACCAGATTGCAAATCCACTGGATGTTAATAAAACGGGTACATTTCTTCCACACAACCGTAAGTTAACATATTTCCCATTTCATCGATCACAGATTTTCTTAAATAAAACAGCTATTCTCATTCATTCGCTTTGACCTTAGCAACAGTTACAGCATGGTTACAATAATACCCAGCTCAAAAAGTTCTCCTTTAAACCGTCTGCGGCTTTCTAAATGACAAAACGCACAGTGAAACTATTTAGACCAGTAAAGAAACATTAAACCACATGAAAGGAGAGATATTTACCTGTTTTTAAGGCTGTGTCAGCAAGACAGCGGTCCCATTTTCGCCCGAGCTCGTCTGCCATGTTTCCGGATGTGTCGGAGATCCACGAGAGTATCGCGAGATCGACATGAAGTCACGCGTATTCTCTGAGTTCTATTTGACTTGTTGACTTGATCTTTAAAAAAGATACAGTACGTACAAAAAGGTGACCGTAAGCATGTAAAGAAAGTGGAATGAAAGTCTTATAATTATAATAATAATAATAATAATAATAATAATAATAATAATAATAATAATAATAATAATAATAATAATAATAATAAATATTTTGAATATGTTAGTTGTGCAATCAAAATTAATTGGCTAAAATCCTAAATTAAAACGATACGTTCTGGTTTCATATACAAGCAAATATTTCAATAAATTTGATGACATAATTTATTCTCAGGTGTAATTATGATCTAAAGAAACTCATAAGATTAATCTTATTTCATCAACAGGAGTGGAAGATGATTTACAAACGTAATTTCACTCCCCATAAACACTCAGTTATTCTAAAACTAGAACCGTTCTAAACTGTAGAACTGTGATGTCAAAAATAATAATAATAATAATGAAAAGTTGAAAGTTTATTCATATTGACTGAAAAAGGGCATATGGTCTGTTTTGCAATTTTTTAGATAGTTCTTGGAAAAGAAAAGGAGGAAAAGAAAAGGAAAAGAAAAGAGAAGAAAGGAGAATAAACTGAAAGAAAAGAAGAGAGGCAAAAAGAAAAGGAAAGAAACAAAAGAAAAGAAAGCAAAAGATGGAAAAAAGGAAATAAAAGATAAGCAATGTTTCTAGTTAAACTGATATATTCTATGCCTTTTGCTTGATTGCTCCAACAAAGCACACATGGGAGTTAGATAATTGCTTCTAACACATCATCAACAAAACACAAAAGTTGTTTTGGTTTACAAGCAGGCTTTTAGGGGAATGCATATTTCAGCAGTGTCGTTATGCTGTGATTTTGATAGAAAACACCTGGAATACATTTTAATGGCTGGGTTTGCTTTTTCACGAAATTCTTTGATAAATGACTTTTTTAAGAAGCAACCACTAAGGAGGCGGAATAGAAAATCAAAAACTCCCAACTTTTGCACCTTCTTGGAAAAGATTTATGCCACTTTCCCAAGTATTGATTTCTTTAAACACATCAGTCAGAAAAAAATGTGTTTTAAGTGGTTATATTTTATTTTCACATCAGGTATCTTCATGATAATCGGTCTAAAAAAGATATTTGTTTCGAATATCAAGATGCTTGTTTCCAGTTGTCTTGTTCAGAGATCCAAGATATTGCTTCAGACTTCGCTTTCCGATTTAGATGTTTTACACTAACATGTCAACAATTAAATTAATCTACCCTTTTATAAATTAAATTCTCTCAGTACTCAATAGGTAAAATTATACAGGTCTGTATAACCTCTATGTTCTTTATATGCTAGGTGTTTGTTTTCTTTAAACTAAGCTAAAATGAATTTTGATCATTTTGAAGCCAGCTTTTAACATTTCTGACTATTTTTGGGGGGAGGTAACCCACTAATTTCAACTTTGGAGCTACATGTAGACCTCACTTAGATATCCATCAATGTTAAGTGTATCCCTGGTTTAGACCAGTATATTTTATCTAGATTAGACCATGCAAAACTGCTTTTGATAAGCGTGGACTAAGCTTTTTAGGTTTCTCAATCATCTGCTACTAATTCCAAAACGTCAGAAATAACACTGACATTTTTCCTTTTGTTAAACATAGAGGAAAAATGTCAGCTGGTCTGCATAGATTGTAATTTCCAACCAGAACAACTACACCTTTGTACAGAGACAGTATCTCTGTAATACAGCACCAAAAATAATTTCTCTGAAGTAGATATAAATTACTTTGTGCTCAATGATTATGCTTTACAAACTAGAAGTTACAATTGCAAAGCTGATTTAATTAGAAACAAATAGTAAGAATAGCGAAGAAAGAAGAAAAAAATGTTATTACAGTGGGATTGTGGTGTTTTCATTTAGCAGTAGCCATATTGGATTTTAGGGATGCGGTGGAGAAGAAGCCACAACCTCTGATTTCTCAGTAAACAGAGAACAACACTGCTCTAGATGATCTATCACGACTTTCATCAGTTCTGTTTGTTTGTTTCGTTTCCTTGCATGTACAGACCCGTGACATTTCCATTTCAGACTGGTCCAGCAGCTATGCTCATGGCACTTTAGTACTGCACTTGTAGTACTATCAGAACACAGACTTTTTAAAAAGTTTCCTGATTCTGTCAGGTGGAACGTGTGTATTGAAAAGCATCCTGTCTCCCTTTTTGTTCCCAATGTAAACATACTCCGGGAACTGTTTTGTCATAATTTTATGTAACCGTCTATCTGCCGCCCTCTGCGTCCGCATATTTGTCGCTCAGCGGCTCTCTTTCCATACTTGGCAATGCCTTTCTTGCTCCTTCGCTATTGGTTGCAAGTGAGCAGAGCTCCGAGTGACCCGGAGGTAGAAGCGAGGCCTGCTGTTTTCTCACCGCAGCCTCCTTCCTGTAGCCCGGTTGAGGAAGTGAATTTCGCTGACAGGGCTGGGTTCAGTGAGGGAGAGGCGAATAAAACATCTTCCACTGGGGGAACTAAAACAAATAAAACGAAAAGAATAAAAGTCGTGAGGAGCCAGGTGTATAACCACAGCGAAGCTAAGGTGTACAGCCGTTGGTGAAACCGTTCCCGCAGAGACCGTCGCAGACATGGTAAGGGCCGTGCTAACGCTACTGGGAAGCGGGGAAGGGGTGAGAGGCTTCTGGTTGGAGTGCTGAAGCTTTCCGGCCAGCTGGATGTGCTGGCTGGTAACCCGAGAGAACCGGAGAGCATAACTCAAGGAGGCATCTTAACTGTGACCGATAAGGAGCAGTTAGCTTTGTGGCTAATCTAGATTCTGTTTCTTCCTGCTAGTTAGCCATCTGCTAACAGCCAAGCTACATGCCCCGTAGGCACAGAGTTAGCACAGGATGTTTTGGATTTGACACAAGTTTGTTAACGGTAGCGGAGGAGATTCCTAATATAGCTCTCATACAATCCCTCCAGCCTTTAACGCAGACTTAAATAGCCGAGCGTCGGTTTGCCTGCTGCTAAAATAAAACTGCTGGCTCTTCCTTTTCTTAACCATAACTAGCTGGCAGCTCTCTCTGCTAGGTTTCCCTGGCTTAAGAGTTTCGCCGTAACTTTGTTTGTTTCTCTGTAGTAATGCCGCTCATTTTAAAACATGTCGCCAGTCAATCGACTCTTTTTGTATCTTTTCAAGTGGGCACATTGATGTTCCTTCAATTTTACAAACGATAATATTCAGGGTTAACCAGGAAAGCGTAAAATGACAGCCTAGGTCAGAGCAAGGCGCGATGCTATGAGAGTCTGATTGTATACAAACATTAGGTCAGAATTTAAACCATGATTTTCAAAAAAGCAGGTCTGTAAATATGGTTTTGAATGAATGATAATTCAAACAGACTCTTGATGACAGACATTACCAGCAAAATCTTGTTGTACTACAGCAGCATTGTCCTTTACAATAACAAATCTAACTGTTGGCCTGTTGCAAATAAACAGCATTAGTAATATTGGCATACATTATTTAAGTTAATACCCTTAAATTGATTAAAAGCCAACACTGAACAATGAATTCTAGACTTTCCCATTAAATATTGTGAGTTATATTTAAAAAAAAGAAACAAGTGGTCTCTTGGATTTATTGAGAATCTGATCAGATTAATCAAAATTCAGTTATACAGTAATTATAAGGATAATCAAGAATTATATTTATCAATGTACCTGATGACATCCAAGCAAATGGAACTTCAAGTAAAGACCAACAAACTAATTACAGACAAATTTTAATGGGACATTTAATTATTTACAGTTTTTCCTTTTGTAAACATGTAAAAACTGCATCAGTCATTCTACTAGAGATTAGAGTTGGTCAGTTTTCCCTGGACTGTTTCACATGAAGGCAATTAAAAGCTTAAACATACGATTTTTTTTTATGTATCCATTAAATGGACTCACACAATTTTCTGTCTATGCGTACAACTCTGTCAGTGACTTTTACGTTTAGATGTTTTTTCTTTAATACAAATCAAAAAGGTTGTGGACTTAAACACATCTATTAATAGCCTGCAGTACATGTTTTTTCTTTATGTATAAGAAGCTTTGGGGGCAATTAATAAATAATTTAATCTGTTTATCTCATTTTATGACCATTAAGTCATATAAAATGGTCTTAAATTCTACATTTAATTTAATAGAAAATTTTGTTCAGATTTATTTGATGCTATATTTATTGTCTATTTGTTTCAAACTGCACAGAAAGAGAAAGGTGGTCCATCTTGTATTTCCTGATTTAAAAGGTTAGCTGTTCTGTAATTTTTACCCAGCAGTGCTCTGTTTTTCTGTCTGGTCTTTCTAAATAAGACGGTAACTAAAAACTCACTCTTTATCAGAATTCCAGCTAATCCTTTTATTTCCAGCCAGTCACATCGGACTTTAAATAGACCACATTCATCCACAGTACTGTGGTGTGTTCCACATCAGCGATATGTAAAATAAAAGGTTTTCCATATGCGAGTTAACACACTGGCTATTTTTTTATTATTATTTAGTATCATTTAATTCAGTTTGGTTTCCTTTTAAAACCTCAATGAAAGAAGTTGTAAAAAATCAAATCTGCTGTAATCCAGCTTTTTTTTTTTTTTTTGTCCTTCATGTTAAACCCACTTGGTTTACGTAGAAGTAGCACATCTCTTGTACATCCATGCAAACTAAACACTCCTGTGTGTAAGAGGAGAGCGCAGCTGGAGTTTCTCCAGTGTCGCCCTCTCTCCTTGGTCTCACCTCATCCATCCTGCTCCACCTTGACCTCAGGGGGTTGTCTGCTAGTCTGAGCGGTGTTTACACCAGGAAAGCACTGCTGAGGAATGCAGCTGCTGTCTGAAACAGGCCGTCTCATCAGGTGAAAGAGATTTTGGAGAAGATGGGCAGCAGGTGACTGTAGAGAAGAGGCATTGCGTGGGAACCTGTTGAACTCAGGGTTCGGTTTAAAGAGAGTGTTTATATACTCCACCTTGGATTCCTTTCTTGGATTAGATTATAGTGCTGGATTATGTTAGTTTTACAACTTTTACAAGTACAGAAGGTGAAATAAACATGTGTAGTGGTGATTGTTGATTAATGCAAAGTTTCATAAATGGATCCTGTTCCTCACATATAACTATTTCTGTTGCCTCAAGACCAGAGGGACAATTTTGCTCAAGTCGAATTTTATTCCGGTATTAATTTTGACAACAGAGGAAAATGTTTGTCGCACAGAGTGTAAACCTGTAAGTCATGATAAAAAACAAGTTTTGTCTGTCTGCTGTTCCAGTTTGGAGTGCATCCTCCCACACATTCCCCACAGTTTCATGCCCTGGCCGGTCCACTCGGCCCTGCGATCTCATGACCTGCTGCTCACTGTGTGTTTGGGGAGAGAAAGCTCCCCTGGGGTTAAGTTCAGACCTGCATCTGCTCTGTGCTTTGTAGCAGTCACTAAGGTCTTCATTCAGCTGTAGCTTATTTGCTTGCCCTTTTACATTTCTCATTTCATAAAGCTGCTGCTGCAGCAGATAAAGGCTGTCACTGTAGATACAGAAGCTGCTGATGTACAGAAGGTAAAAAGGTTTAGTCTGGCTGCTTTAAGCTGTGTTATAATTAACTCAGCAAAGCAAATTTAACTGACAAGTTACACATGCATACAAAAGTCACCTCTGATTTCTTTGTATTTTACTGTCAGGCTGCCACAACTTGCTGGTTTTTCCACCTGCAGGTTTTCTCAAGGTCTTCCTTGACCACTTTCTAAAACTAACTTTCAGTCTGGTTTTTTTAATTTAAGCTACTTGACTCTGCTCTCCCAGTCATTCAAGCAAATAAGGTTCTACAATTAAATATTTTTCTTAAAGGCATAACATTCATATAATGTTCATCAAGTTATTTTGACCTAGAGCATCATCTTTATCTTCAGACACCTAAACTATGTGTACTGACATGGTTGGGTACAAGAGCTAGTTGAAAGTTTTAGCAAGAATTATATTCATTTTAAGATTTTTTTTAAATGTTTTTAATTCTCACACAAAACTAGCTATGTCTCCTCATACAATTAAATTGTTTCATTTGTTTATTTTTGTGCCTTTTTATGCTGGCCCATCAGTTTTTAACCTCTACAAAGCATTTGCTTTACAGTTATCAGCATAAAAAGTGCTACAAAATTACAGTTAATGCACAGAAACTGCAGAAATAATCAGTTTTAAGGAAAAAACATTGAAAGATCTTCAGAAAGCCTGGATAAGTGTTGATCAAACCACTTTAAAGGAATAGAAGCAATCTGACTGCTGTCAAAGCAAACATGAAGAAATTAGAAGTGGTTTTAATGTTTTGGCTTCCGTTCATCGGATCGATCAACGTTTTTTTTTTTTTCTTCTTCTTCCTTTCTGTCTATGTATTATTGAGCGTTTGCTGCTTAACCTTCAGTTTTTTACTCTGTCTCTAGTTCAGATTCTATTCCTGCCCACTACATTATCAATATCCAGACACTGTATAGAAGCGGTCCTGTTTAAACACTTTTAGATTCGCCATTTGTCTTCCACATCTGTCAAAGATAAGATGATATACAGTTAAACAAGCACTTTATCGGTGGGATTTTATAACTTCCTGCCTGTCTTATATGTGCCAAACAGGTTAAGTTATCCTATTAGTTGCCTATCTCGGTTGGAAAAATGAGTTAACTTAATAAGCAAAGGAAAGGCGATGAACCTCGGGTTAATATGTGCTTTTAGACATGCAGAGCCGTTTGTTGAACGTGCTAAACATGTTGTAGCCACACCCTGTCAGTGAGCTCTCAGCAGCTTAATTTACGTTTTGGCTCATGATAAACACTAGGCCAGCAGAGCAGCTAAGGTTTCCACGGCGCACATCGCTCTTTCTCACCTAAACTAACGTCCTCTGGGAAAACACACACAATAAAACAAATCACTCATTAAAAAGTTATTCTTCAAAAGTTAGATATAGCCTTTCATTAAACTATATGTTATCTTCCCAGATGATTTAACCAGTATCTTATCGGCCTTATAAGTTGGCAATCAGCAGTAATAATGCATTTCTCGTCCGTTTGAGATGTGAACTAGTGCTTTTGTGCAAACCTGTTGTACTTTTTGTGAACTTCTTCTTGTGTTTGACCTCAGAACATTTTCCTCTTCCTCTGCTTGTTCATGCCTGAGCAGTGCAGGGGTCCCGGGCCAGGTCTTTGGGGTCCACTGCCCTGTCTGCTTCAGTCCATCAGACTCAGATGATTGCATTGCCTCCTCTGCATCCTGTCAGGTTTTACAGGAGCCTGTTCACTATCTATTCATTTATGTCATGTGGGTGGCAGCAGGGGAATGCCTAAAACATGCAGGACATGCCCTGAGGACCAGGGTAATGAGACGTCTAAAATGCTCCATGCAAACAAAGGAGTGTACAATTCAAAAGTTCCTGTGTGATTTTCCATCTTCTTTTTTTGTAAAACGTTGACCTACACATAGAAAATATGATTAATATAAGAAGAGCTTTAACATAAAACATAAACACATTCAAATTTGGTTTTACTAACCTTCCTGCTGTGAGCAGTCATTAAATATTTACCTTAAGGACTGAGGCATCCTCGTCTCTCTGTGGGGGAACATTTGCTGTAGAAATATGGAGTTCCTTAAGGGTCAAAATTATCCCAGAGTTGAGTTGTGAACAGTGTTGACAGTCTCGTATTGGCACAGCTGTCATTATAGAAACAACCTCCTCTGTGTGTCGTCTCCAGAATTTGGGTTCTTGACTCTAAGATTTCCACAAACTGTGGCAACATTTCCTAAACCTGCCTGCTCCATAATCGACGCAGAGTAAGAGCTCAAAAGCATAAAAACAGCAACCTTGCTGGAATATGTCCGACCTTCCTGTTACCTGTTGAAACTCTCTGAGTTACAGAGTCGTGTCTCAACATGTTGCAGAGATTTGCTTCCTTTTAAATGGTTTCTTGCATCTCTGTGCTTTCTTAGAATTCATTATAAACTCCCTATAATAAAAATGGATGCCTTCCACACTGGAAATTCTTCATGTCTGTGTTGGTGATGCTTGTCTGTGGTTCATTTACTGGAAAAATATTGGACTTTCAGTTACTGACTGACTAGTAAATCTAAAAATTGACTCTGGTGAAGAACAAATTTTTCCCTCACACATTCCTGTCAAATAGCGCAAAAGATTAAACATCTAATGGCCTATTTCTGCCAGAATTTTGACATAGAAGCCTTGTTGTGATTTGTGTTCATTTTGTAACTTAACTGTGACATGTTTGCTGCTCCTTTTGTCCTTTACCAAACGCTCACATGGGAAGTCATGAGGCTCCTCAGGCTGAACTTGAGATGTGGAGTCTGTTACCGATTGTTCCTGCAGAGGCATAACGATTTCCTGCACAGTCAGATTGTGCATTTAATGTACAGACTGTTGCAAGACTGGTCATTACATGCTTTGTTTTTGTTTGTGGAGCTGACGGATTATAGAGCTTTAAATACAAAGCAATTCAAAATATGCTAACGGATATGAAAGAGAGTGACTCATCCATCTGATGGCTGTTAATTACTGTGTATTGCATCTTTATGAAATTATTTAATTTCCTTGAAAAATAAAATGTTTCCCATACCGTTGGTGCTATCTGTAATGCAGAACACATTTATCTGATTAATTTTAACATGAGACACAGTTTGATCTATCAATGTTGTGCATTAAAACAAAACTTTATCTTAAACATGAATTATTCTTATTATTTAGAGGGAAAACATTAGGGGTTTTTTTTTTCGCTAAAACATAAAATTATTACATATGTCAAGCAATAAATATAGAATAAAAACGCATCAGTATGAGGCTGATGTTTGAGAGTCACTTAAAAATATCAGTACAGCTCCTGAATCTCCAGAACAAGTGGATCTCCTGGACGACACAAGCTAACGCTATCTGGTTAAATTAGCTTTAGGGTCATGAAAAGTGACGGTGTTCTGTTGGTCTGAGATGCGCTTCCTACTTATACATATCCAAACCTAATTATTGATTAAGAAGTAGAAATATTGTAATTAAATGCAAGTTTTGCTTTTAGCTAGAAAGAACCGTGTTTCTTCAAAAATGTTGCAGCAGTCAGCATTGGAAATACAGTATTTCTCTCCTAGTCGTTGAGTTTAAGGTTTTAGTATTGTGACCACCCTGGTGCACAGCAACAGGTGGTGGAGGGGAAGCAGCACTTATTTACTATTAGTGTCATGCTGCCAAAAAATAGTGCTAATTCTCTGTAATCAAAACTGTAAGAGGTGTGACACAAGATCTGAGTAAAGGAAGGCAATCAGTCACAACTTTTAATTTCAAAAAGGCGCCATTTATTTTATTAATTTATTCTTACAACTACTATTTTTAGTAGGTAGTTTTTCCACTTGCAGGAAGACAACATGATGGCTTTGTGAGTAAGCTCAGGAGAATCTGGGTGAGTGAGTTCATAGGTTAATGTGCTTATTGAAGGTGAAGTGGATGGAATTGATTTTTTTAAAATAACTTTTTAAATATATAATGAATACTGTGCATAAATGGTAGGATAAATGAAAAAGGAAAAAAAACCTTGGTGCATTTTTTGTGACGTCAGCTGTATAAACAACCATGTTAAGTAACTAAACCTCCATGTTTAAATATTAAATATTAGAAATTTGGGCTTTGCAGGTTTCTCAGCATATTTCATACTGCCGTCATTCATGTAACAAAAACAATAAAGGCTACCTCTGTATCTTTTTAATCCATTAATGTAATGGCATTCTGAATGACCTTATCAGTCATCTACACCTTTGTCCAATCTTTTGTTTGAGTTGCAGTTAGTATTTAAATGAATTTTAGTTTGTGATTGACAGACTGCAGTCTTGATGTGAAATGTTTAAATCTTCACCCAATGTGGAGCTTTGGATCGGGTCAGCTCTTTGGTTTTGTCTGAATGAAGGGAAGTCTGGGCCTCCCTTCTGAAGCTGCTGCCCCCTCGACCCGATCCCGGATAAGCGGAAGAAGATGGATGGATGGATGGATGAATGAAATGTCCGTGGTTTGTTTTTTTTTCTCAGATTTCTTGTGTCCTTGTGCTGCCGCTGTAACGATCCTAATCATTTGCAACACTGCATTCCTAGCGTTGGCGTCAACTTTCTGGGACGTCCACTCCTGAGAAGAAGATTCACCGACTGTTTTAATATTTTCCACTGATATTTCCTGCAGTAAAATATCAAATTTGATCTCCTTGTAAAGGACGATTGTAACCTTCCCAGTTTGATGTTTGTTTGGACTGGAACAACAGCTTCTGTGTGGTAACTGCTACTAGTGCAGTTACCACATGATGCCGTATCGGCATCATGTTTCACACACACAAATGTTCCTGCTAAGCCTGAGCTCCTGACTTTATTGAAGTTCTCACACACGCTGATGACGAGTTGTGTGTTTTAGGTTGGCTGCCATTTGGCGTTATTGCCTGTGGACGTGGACTTTACTTCTGCATTTTGGCTCAGTTTGTCTAAATGACTTAACAATTTATGTGTTTATGATCTGAGTTTGTACGTATTAAGTCCCTAACGTGGAGAGGCGTAATGTGATGTTGTGGAATGAGGTTCTGCAGTGTTAAATGGCACATTCAGTCAAAGTTGTTGATATTGACAGTCTGGCTCTCCACCCAGGGCAGATTGGTCTGGGTGTCTCAGGTTTTAGAAGCTTTATTTTCTGGGATAATGTTAAAAGTAGATTCTGTGATGTCCAGAAACCCCATTTGTTTTTGTTTGTTTAAAGAAATGCTGTGTTGACTCTTCAATCAGGTTTGAGTTTTAAGTGTTTGACGTCTCTGTGTTTCAGAACGATCAACAGTTGGACTGTGCTCTGGACCTGATGAGGCGTCTGCCTCCTCAGCAGATCGAGAAGAACCTCAGTGACCTCATCGACCTGGTCAGTACTTTCCTTTGGTCTTTGCAGGGATTCCTGTATGCCTTTAAATTCCCTGTGTTTTATTTATTCCACGCAACGATGATCATGTCTGCTCATCAACATGATTTCTCAATGAACGGTTTTACTTTTGCAGCTAATATAGCAGTAATTTAGATTTTCTTTGTTGATTTTAACAGTAGTTACATCATAAATTACATTTAACTTAGATGTGAATCAAACAACACTTTTCCTCCAGGCTTTCCATCCGTTTCTTTTCAGCCAGATCCCACCTCCTCCCCTCTAACCTGTCACCCCATGACCACCTGCTCTTTTCTTAACGAGTGACCACTATGTCCGGTTATTAGTGATCATTATCACAGCTGTCAATCACCTCCGCTGCCAACTTCTTCTTGGCTCTGCCCACCGCTGAAACTTTATCTTGCCAGCTAAAATCTCTTCTCCTGTTCCTGTTTGTCCCATATCTCTCATCTTCTCCCCTCTGGTCCTGCGTTTCTTTACCCTCCACACTATATTCCCAGTTCAGACTCGTTTCTGTGCTCTTGGTCAGTCTGGGCTGCCAGGTGCGTTTATGTGGGAGAGTGTCTGTTTGTGGGTATGGGGGCTTTTGCAGGATAACAGGGCTGCCTTTGTGTCTGTGCTCTGATGCAAGAGCGTGAAGGAGGGGGGTACTCCATGTCAGTCTGTGAGAACTAATTTGTACCCCTTTCTCCTTTAGATATTATATTTCCCAATTATACTTTATTCTACCTCATCTGGGTGAAGCTGGAATGTGATTAGAGTTTAAAAGTATCAAATAACCCAAATGCCATGTTTTGCTTTTCTGTTTCTATACCCTGAGAAAATCCTGTAATCCTGCTATCAGTACCAGAGTCTCAACTAAAGCCGTTGTCTGTTTGGCTGTAGGTGCCCAGTCTGTGCGAGGACCTCCTCTCCTCAGTGGACCAGCCCCTGAAGATCGCCCGTGACAAAGTGGTGGGGAAAGACTATCTGCTCTGTGATTACAATCGAGATGGCGACTCCTACAGGTGCAGTACATCATTGAAATTAATTACCTGAGACGGAAAATTTATCCAAATATTATCTGGTGTTGGCGTGACGATACCGCCTCATATGAAACGCCACAATATTTCACGTCGGTTTGAATTTTGTCAGGCCTGGTGATGTAAGAGCAGCGGTCCAGTTTCCTGGGGAGTGGGAACACGAAGCAGCCAGACTCAATAACGACGTTCTAGTTAAGAAGTCTGAATTTCAACATGGCGACACCCATAAACATTGTTTGCAAAAACTCATACAAACATAATTTTAAGCTCTGCTTTCCATAAGTAAACAACACTTTTAATTTGTTCACTTTAGAGCTGCAGGCGCTACATGCAACATTGATTTTAGACGCTTCTACTTGTTTGTCTTGTAAAATAAACATTTCCACCTCTGTTGACGGAAAGAGAAGCCATTTTGAAATGCAAAGTCTGTCTTACAAGTCATAACTGGGGGGAAGTCACAGTTGATCCCAGTTTCCCAGTGGGAAAACTGGCTTGGGATGGCTGATTTCTCCGACTGGGAAGTCGGAATTTACATCATCCAGCAGCCTGAGTGTAGCATTAGCATGTAGAGTGTGTCTTCAGGACTCTTGGAATATTTTAGCAAACAATTATTACATCAATTAGAATAGTTTATCATGTTAATACTTTAATATTATGTAGCTTTTGTTCAGGGCTTTTAATTTTCTAAAATCCAAGCATGGCGATCACGAGCATGAGTACAACCAAGTGCAGGTGATTTTTGTTTTTTGCAGGGTAGAATGCACCTTATTTGTTATGACTTATGAAAATAACACAAAATAAATCCACTCCAACCAAAAATGATCTCCAGCTAACTCTGTCTCTGTTCCTCCTTCAAATTAAACAGAAATATGTCGGAAAGTAGTTCCCCTGTCATGAGTCGTTTCATGATTAGCATTGTTAGCAACCAAGCTTGAAGGGGAACAGAGGTTTGGTGCAGCAGAGTCAACCAGCTCTCCAGCGTTGATGCAGCAGGCCGATGCATCATGTTCTTATGCCAAGTTTCGCTGTTAGGCAGTAGTTCCTTTTCCTGTTGCAGCAGAGCAAAGCACAGCAGCAACAGCTACATTAGCATGGCTAAAAATAGCCTGGATTCCTCTTTGCATAGCAGATTTTTTGTTCGTGCTGCTCCTGCAGCAGCAATCGACTGACTGGAGATGTTTTATTTTCCCCTACAGTTCTATAAATTCACTCGCAGGCCTTTATACGTGCTTGTAGTCTCACCTTTAATTTGGTATTATTTGGTATTTAGAGGTTTGAAATCTGTTTTGAGACTTAACACTGAATTAGTGTAATTTCTCAATCATCAGATCCCCGTGGAGTAATAAGTATGAACCTCCCATTGAAGATGGTGCAATGCCTTCAGCTCGGTTGAGGAAACTTGAAGTGGAAGCAAACAACGCCTTCGATCAGTACAGGGACCTGTGAGTGTCGGACTGGAGGTTTGTACGTACAGATCAGTGCTGCCCCCTTGTGACCGTGGCATTATCTACCTGTAATGTTCAGGTACTTTGAGGGTGGCGTGTCCTCTGTGTATCTCTGGGACTTGGATCATGGCTTCGCTGGAGTTATTCTCATCAAAAAGGCCGGCGATGGATCCAAGAAGATTAAAGGATGCTGGGACTCCATTCATGTGGTGGAGGTGCAGGTGAGATAACGCTGACGTTTTCAAACTTTGTTCATAGTTAACTTGGCTTCATTTTTCACCTTGAAATGAGGGTTTAGAGGTATATTTTTACCAAAATCCAGGTATCTGCTAAAATTATTTGAACTCTTTTCCATGATAAGCTTAAAAGCATTTAAATATATGTTGAACCTTTTAAAGAAACAACTAGTTGGAAGTTTTTGGCTGATTTCTAACCTTGTTTTCTGGCTGTACAGACTGAAATCAAGTTTTGCCATTGAGTTATTTATGTTCTCACACCTGATTTAAATAGTATTGGCTAAGACGCTCAAGTATCTGACAGAAAACACAGAAAAGGAAACAACTGATATCATTATTTCTATTAAGTTTGGCCATTTTGACTGAAAAATGTATCACGATATAAGAGTTTCATATCAGTCTATTGATAATTATTGATTTTTTTTTTGTTATCAATATCTGAATTACTGCCAAGCTGGTGGCATGACCTCCAGTTTTATTCACAGTTTTCACAGTTTTTTATTTAACTTTAAGCAGTTAAGAAGCACAGTGGCAAAACTTTAAACTGCTGCTGGTTACCTAGCAACAGGCTGGTGCTAGGTAACCAAAGAATTAGTGAGTTGCTAGGTAACCAAAGAGTGATTGAGTCAGTTGATTCCACCAACTTTGCTCTAAGAGGTCGAATGGCTAAAGTCTTTCCTCTTTTCCCAGAATGCAACGTGGTTCTACATCGGGCGCTCAGTGAATATTTTATATATTGAAAATTCTATCAAATGTATTTATTAATACTGATTACGTGTCTATGTCTACCCCTGTCTACATTCTTACTGATTTATTGTCCATCCCTTATTGCTATGATTATCTGGTTTCCTATTGAACTCTTCTTGGGATTTATTTTACGTCCCCCAGCAGCAGTGAATGTTTGCAAAGTTGGTTGCTGCCATGTTTTCTAACGAGCTGCTTGTTCATCCTGTGAGCAGGAGAAGTCTAGCGGTCGCACTGCTCACTACAAACTCACCTCCACCGTCATGCTGTGGCTCCAGACAACCAAGACCGGCTCTGGCACCATGAACCTGGGAGGCAGCCTTACAAGACAGGTACAACGCTGCTCGGTGGAGGAGCACTGCTGACCGTTTATCCATCCTGACCAGGAATTAAAACACTCTTTAAATCTTTTTCACAGATGGAGAAAGACGAGACAGTCGGAGAGTCCTCACCTCATATCGCCAACATCGGCCGCCTTGTTGAAGTCAGTGCATTTATTTTTCTTTTAAGCGCTCTACTTAGGAATATCATCTGAGTTTGTCAGATTTTCTAAACTTGCTTGAGAGAGAAGCAAAAATGTTTGTCAATATGAAACTAAAGTTTAAAGAAAATAAGAAGAGGGCACAGTCTTTATGAAATAAAAAGCCACTCCATATGTTTGATCTAGTTGTGAACATGGTGGAGCTGTACAGTAAAATAACAAGGATTTAATCTAAACACTGAGCTTGTTCAGGGAAGACGCAGATTTATTACCAAAATGGCATAAAATACAGTTTTACAAGTTATGCACACAAAAATAGGCCATCATTTTAAAAACTGAAATGACCTTTTGCAGAAAATCTTTGGCACTAGTAGATTTCTTACACTATGCTACACATTTGTGTCACCTTCACCTGAAAATGTCCAGTTAAAGTAAATAAAGCATTTTTAAAGATGGTAATAATTATGTTGTTTCAGGACATGGAGAACAAGATTCGCTCCACACTGAATGAAATCTACTTTGGGAAGACCAAGGATATCGTTAACGGCCTAAGGTACGGAAACACCTCAGAGCGGTCCTCATGTTTATTTGTACCGTTTTCACTCAGCAGCTTATTGAATCACCCCCACAGTGAGTTAACCTCTGAGCTGCTGAACTCCTGTCTCTTCAATTCTCATATTTCTGTCTCTTCCACCAGAGCTGTTTCTGTTTCCATGTCTCTCACGTGTCACCTCTCCTCTCTCCTCCTGCTGCCTCTCCTCTGTGCTCCAGATCTATCGAATCTTTGCCCGATAATCAAAAGTACCGGCAGCTCCAGAGGGAGCTGTCACAGGTCCTCACTCAGCGTCAGATCTTCATTGACTAGGGTCAGAGGTACACCTGGCATGGCCGAGTGTTTCTGTGTGAAAATAACCTGAGGCCTGAGCTGAAGTCACAGCGGTACCAACAACCAGTTAGAAAACTGCCACACCTTTTCCCTCAGGATGGTACAAGAATAAACATCAGAACAGAAACCAGACTTACATTTACTCAATTACATTTACTTGAGTAATGTTTTTTAAATATGTACTTTTAGGAGTATTTTTACTACGCTGCATTATTCACTTTTACTTGAGTAATTTTTTTATGAAGTATCGCTAAATACCACTGAATGAAAAGCAAACATGTTTTAACCAAAACTTCACCGGACAAACTCACACCTGCAGGTTTTGTTAAAGTTTCATAAGTTTTATATTGAAAGAAACTGTTTTTTTAAGTAACTACAATTACAAAACCTTTTTTTTTTTTTTTTAATTAACATACTTGCCATTTTTCCGACGTCCTGCAGCCCTGACTTGCCAGAGCATTCTTTACTCCGTCCTACAGGGAGTGTATGAATAAATTCGACCCTGAACGTAAAGTTTTGACCTCGTCTGAAGAAAATTCAAAACAAATTCAATCTTCTGAATCCCGTTTTGAGATTAAAAAACATAAACTTCAACTCAGAACACTTTGGGAAATTAATTTCCACTTGGGAGACAAAGTGTCTTCAGTCAGAAGCTTCTTCAGATTCGCTGTAATACAGACTGCTACATCCCCATCTACAATAACTCTTTGAAGAATCTGAATCAGTGAGATCCAACAACATTTAATTTCCCTTTGGGATCAATAAAGTATTTTTGAATTGAATTTAAATTAACTTTATATTTTGGACCCTCTGATTAGTAATTTTTAAATATTAATTTGAAAAGTTACTCAGTCATTGAGTTGCCTCTATCAGCTACTTTTTACTCTTGGATGGTTACTTTTTACTTTTACTTGAGTAAAAATATGTTGACGTAGTTCTACTCTTACTTGAGTGATATTTTCAGGACCTCTGCAAAGAGCCGTCTATAAAATCAGACTTCATGTTCATCTGTGGAAGAAAATCTATTTAATTAAGCATCTGTTTTTTAATCTCTTGCTTTAGGACAGACTTGCATGTCCAGCATTCAGAGTTAGAAACATTTGTGAGGCATGTTGTGAAGGTTTGTTTACCTTTGCGTTAACACACTAACCAGGCTGATGATTTTAATTAATTGTCCTCTGTGGTTCACCAGCTTGTTGTCCCAATGAGGTTGTTTTGTTTTTTTTAACCACAATGAACAAACCCGACCTTTACGACCCGACGTTTGAGAAGCTGAAATTAAAGAATTGCAACAGCGATTTACAAATAATGGTCAAATTTTACACACAGGTTTGCCTGTAGCATATTTACGCTAACAGTTTTAAGTTTTCGCAGTTTTAACTGTTGGGGTCACATGTTTACATGCACTCATGGATAACATCTCCATGTTCAGCTTTAGTTGATGCATTTTAATGCTTCTTTTTGCAGATATAACCAACATGTTTAAAAACAAGAATGTGATGCACAAGTTTGAATTTAATTTGGAGCTGCAGTTCACAGGCAACTGTATTTATTTGTGCAATATCACAATCTCAAAGGAATGTTTGAATGATTTATTAAGGCTGCAAATTATATTTCAAGTGACATACAAGCAAATTCTGCTGGCCTGTTGGGAATTTGATGTATATTTGTAGTTGTGATGTTAAATCTCCTAAAAAGTGACAGCGTTATCATAAAATATGAAAAAAACTAAGGTATTTTTCTGTAATTGATATAGTTGCCAACAAAAGTATTAAGTTTAGATGTTTTTCTGATGTCTTTCCAGAGGATTCTTGACTCCGTCCTACAGGGAGTGTATGAATAAATTTAACCCCGAACGTAAAGTTTTGATATCGTGTGAAGAAAATTCACAACAAATTCAATCTTCTGAATCCGATTCTCAGATCTGACGTAGAGATGCACCGATCTGATATTAATATCTGTATCAGTCCCAACATTTAAAATAAATATAGATCAAGTGTGAAGAATGCAGTTTATTTTTATATGTTTGACCCAGGTAGCCACCTTTTGTTGTTATATTGGCTATTTTTCTCCTAATTGCACAGACTGAAGAAATTAAAGCTGTTTTGACAGGTTTGAGCTTGTGAAGCTATTGGTGTATTTCAGTGTGCTGTACTGATGCAGAGTTATCAAATAAATTAGTAATTCACTATATTTATATCCGTGTTTATGAACAGTAAAGTCAATTATTCATCTCTGTTTTTCTGTATCGGATCGGTATCGACCGATACCAAACATCATTTATCTGAAACGGTATCAGAAGTGAAAGAAGTGGATCAGCGCTTCCCTAGTTTGAAATTCAGTGAACATGTGCTGTCATTCTTCTAAAGTCTGTAAAAATGGTTGAAATAAATCAAATTAAAGCAAAAACTTTGATATTCCTGCCTGTCAGAGATGCTCTGCACGTCCCAATCCTCCCTCTGGATGAGTAATTGATCATTATTAACCTGTTTTCTCCTCTGACCTGTCAGGATGAGTGCGTCCCTCTCATCTTCAGTCTCATATGTAGATGTGATGTTTTAGCGCTGACCCTCTCTCTCTCTCTCCCTCTCTCTTTGCACAGGAACGTTCAGAGTCAGGCTGACAAGCAACAGAAGGAGGCTCTGAAGGCCGACTTAGTGAAGGCCCTCAAAAACAAACATAACGGCTAGAGAAGCTACTGTCGGTTCTCCTCTTCTCCCTCTCCATCTCTCCACCTCATCTCTGCCGTCTTTTCTTTCTGTCTCTCCCTCCGTACCCGTTTCAGTGCTGCACTCTTTTTATTTGTTGAAAACAAAAAAGGAAAAAATGCTTTGCTTTGTATGTTTTTTTTTTTTTTTCCCCTCCGTCTTACGTTTCATCTGCCATTAAGCCATTTGTTCTCGCTCCGTTTCTCTCCGTCTCCCATGTTGTTGATAGTATTACCACGGTTAATGATAATCCTACAGTGTGTAGTAATTATCCCTGGTTTAAAGAAAACAGGAGCGACTCTGGACTCGGACACAGACTGAGCTGTAGTTGCTGTAGGCTTGGCGGCGGTTTCGTTTTACTCATCGGATTTATCTCCTGCACCTGTTTTGTCTACGACTCCCTCCCCGATATATTTGTATAGAGTATAACTGTCCACATATATCTATCGGCCTTCCAAGGGATGTAAACATGAGGGCGTCCTTTCTTTCTGCACATCCAGGTTTTGACTTTGTTTTCCTCTTTCTGCATGCATGTGAGCCTGTGTGGGAGCATGGGGATGGACTCTTATAATCACCCTGGACACAACACCCCGCCCCAAACATGCACACAGACAAACATCACAGTTTCTTCCCCCTCTACTCTTCTTCTCTCTGCATCTTCTGATTTTTGTTGGGGGGTCACAGTTTGTCTTTATGTCTCAGAGGAAACATTTGTTTCCATTTTGGAGGGGAATCTTTTGTTCTTTTTTTCTTTTCTTTTTTTTGGTTTTGTCTTTTGTAAAGCTTATGATTCATATTGTATTAGAGCCTCCAGCAACAATAAAAACTGTAAAAGCTACACTTTGCTCCTCTGTCTTCATTTGGTCTTACACAGGAAGAAGTGGACGTTTAGACTCTTAATAGCAAATATATGGACACTCTTCAAATTATTCTGCAGCTAAAACATGTTGGAAACACTCTACATTTACACTTTTTAAACATACTCGGAATTCATTTTTAAAAATTGTAAATATTATATAATTTTAATGCTTCTTTGTTAAAAAGTGTTGCGGAAAAGTATTTCTCTTCTCACATATCTTGTTTTTTCCCCCTTTTTTTGGGTCCTGTGTGGAAAATGTAATTTCAACTTTTGGTAAATGCTAAATTAACTGCAAAATCTGACTTGAATTTGACACCTAGGCCTCGTCAGAATGAAGTTATTGGTTGAATGTAATATTTTAATTTTCATGGAAGCTGAATTTGAGGATTCACTAAGTAATAGCATTATTGGCTAAAACAAACACTTCTCTGAAGTGGAAAAGTGATATAAAATTACTGATATAAACCTTTAAATTGTATTCCAAATAAAACTCACTAGTTTGTGAATTCCTCTTTCATCTACTGTAAAGATTAGACCTGACAAGCTGTATTGAATTTAGTTAAAAGTACAGGCATACGTTTTCTAATCTCTAAAATTACTCTTTATTTCATGTTCTTGGGTTCCTTTAAACTTTTGATTCATCTTGAATGATTCAGTCTAGTTAAGTGACGTCAGAGTCAAATAATTAGAAGATTCACGATTTTCTGTGTTGCACTGGCAGAAGCCTGTGGTTTCTAGTTGTGCTGCTGCTGTTTGTCCACTAGGTGTCAGTGTTAAACGTTTATGTCGGACCCGACATATCTGACTGCGCTTGTTACTCTGCTTTACAAAGGCGTTCGTATGAAAGTCACAAATGTCTCTAGTATATTAATTTATATCAAAATATTTCCACCTTTTCCGTCAGGACTAACTTTTCTCATGCAGAACACTGAGAGGAAACTTTAAATTACTAGAATGGATAAATAAGCCATGAAATTACTCCAGAAGTATACAGATGTATTCATAGCTTAAAGGCTTCTGATTAGTGTGTTTTCAAATGTTTTTCTAGATATTAAAACATCAAGTATGCATAATTTTGGCCATTTGGGAGAACAATGGGATATTAAAACTTAATAATAAAAATGTATTAGTATTGGCAATACTAAAATTGTAAATAAATGCCAACCATCCACCCAGAAATAATTCTAGAAGTGTGACACTGTTTTACATATAAGGAAACCACATCTTGCTCATGATCTCAGACATTTAGTCGTTTTTATGTTAACATTTTCTTAGATGCTTTAACATTGTTTCCCATGATGCTCTAATATCATGTAAAAGTTTTAAAGCAAATAGCCTATGTTTTCTCTAGAGCTGATTAAACTTAATTCAAATGTAACTCTCTACCCGTCTAACAACATGCTGTGGTCATTTTTTATTAAGTTTTTTTTTTTTATTATTTTATTAAAAAAACAGGATTTAATCCAGATAAAACCTTTTCTCCCAAATCAAGCTCTCAAATGCGTGTTCCTTTTCATAAGTTTACATAAGGCAACTAATCTGAGATATATTGTCAATCTCTTTTTAAAGAACTGATGTTATTTACTCCTTATTTCAGATCTCTGCACTGTTTGTTTTCTACATTGTTTTTTTAATTTTTTTAAACAAAACATTTCCCATTGAGATATGTATAGAAAAATGTTTTTCGAGTCCTGGTCAAGAGGCAAGAAGAAAGAAAATACAAAAAGGTTACATGTTTAAAAGAAAACGACAAGGAGCGTGTTACTGAATCAAAATCTTTTAGTCTGGAGGTAAATCCAGTTAATATCAAAGTTTTCTGTCTTTTTACCCATTTCACAGTGTTAATGCAACTCTTAAACGTTATATTAGCCTGTTGAGATATTTAGTCTCCAGATTTGTCATTATACCAATCATTTATATCTTTATATTTCTGTAAATGTCATCTTTATGCTGATGACACATTTGTGTACTTTTATGTCATTCAAAAAGACCTCCAGAATTTAAAACCAGGAACAAATGGATGTCGTTCACAAAACCTAGAAACATTAATAAGAAAAATACTGGAATCCTTTTTTCTATGCAGCTGTTTGCTTTGTGTAATCTGGTTTTGTTTAGAGTAATCCTCTCTCTTCTCAGCGTCTTGCACAAATGATGCATGTATCTTGAATTTCTATTTACTCTGAACATTTCTTTAAGCATGCATATTAGATTTTGAGGAACTATAGCATTATTTTTTATGTAGTAAATTTGTATGTCTCTTATTCTTACTTTGTTTTTATATTTTTCATCTTATTTTGAATTTGCATGCTTCTATTTAAATTGCTGCTGGTACACCTGAGTTTTCCCATTGAGGCAAAATAAAGATTTATTTCTATTTCCATTACATCTCTTTGAAAATTGCTGAGTTAGATTCTGCTTGAGATTTTCTGCTATTCCTAAAGTAAATCTTTTAAGCATCGGATGCTTTCCTGTTAAGCTAGTAACCATATTTTAACCGAGAAACAAACAACCTTTCTATGTTTGGGGATTAGGCATAAAACTTAATGTTTGAATCTGTTAAATTTGGGTAATCCTGAGGTATCACTATAATTATGCTGCTGCACTTCAAGACTTTACTGATATTTATCCTTACAGTCATTTTTTTATTTGTTTTGGCCCAATGCTTCTGTGTCTCTACTAACTATACAAATGGTTTTTATAAGTCTTCCCACAAATTTTCAGCTTGACTGAAGTTTGACTAGACCATTCTTGATGAATATGTTTTGATGTATGTTTTGATGTAAAGACAGTTTCACCCCAGTCTCAAGCTTGGCAGAGCTTCAACGGGGTTTCTTCAAGAACAAAACGAGGAAAAGCTGGAGGGTATGAATACTTTTGCGATGCGCTGTTCGCTTTGTTCATATCTGGATACTAACGTTTTCCACAGGATAATTGATGTTCGCTCATCTTTTATAAATCAACAGAACTGAATAAACAGTTTATGCTGTTATGGTGATAAACGGTATTTAAGGGTTTCCTGAAGCTTTCCGCTGAATGGCTGTCAAATTGCATTTACATTTTGAGCAAATTAATGACGCGATTGATTGTGATGTCAGGCGGAGTCATTAATCTGAACAGAAGTCTGGCTGTTTTTTTGTGTTAATGAAGCTTTTAGAAAGTTATCATTTATCTCTAATGGCAGAGTCTCTCCCTCTCTCTCTTTTTCCTCTTACACACACACACACGCACACACGCAGGTTTATGTTAATGAGAAGTCTCAAGGCGCAGAGGGAGCAGAAGCCATTTTTCTATCATTCAAGCGAAGTTGTGTGGACTGAGCGGAGGTGCAGCTGCTTCTTGTCCCGACTTGACTGACTGTATTTTTCCCATGTGAGAGCAGCTCTGACCGGACAAGGTTACCGCGGGATCCCCCTCTTCCAAACCTCCAGAGCGAGCGGAGAGAGCATGGCTCTTCCTCAACAAAGGGAAACTGGCGGCCGGTGGAAAGTTTAAAGAAGCGGGGAGCTGCAGAGTTGCGCGCTTGTCGGACTGGAAACTGAGGAGCGATGCACTTCGTTAGATGGGAGCTGCGGCTCATGCTGTGGTGTTATGAACTGGTTTCACTGGCGCAGGCTTACACCGTCCACATCAGCGAGGATGCGGGAGAGAGGACAGTCCTGGCCGGCGAGCAGCGCGGCGCATGGTGCGCCTTGGATCAGGTTCTCGCTCCTGGGTTCGCGCAGCGCTTTCTGGAGACGGACGCCGCGGCGGGCATCGTGCTCCTATCAGACTCGATACGGTGCCGCTCGCTGCCTTTAAACCCCTTCACTTTATACATAGTTGAGGACTGCTGGGACTCGGGACACAGACACCTCCTCACCAGTCAGTATGACGTTCATGTTCACGGTAGGAACTGTTCCCATAAGCATAAGAGGAAATCTGATTGGGACTTGGAAGTCCTTAGTTTGCTCAGCCGCCGCAGCTCAGAGTGCCGCGGAACAGACGCTGCTTTATTTCCAGTGGGGGGTCTGCTGCCTGGGCCCCCGCTCCGCTGCAAGGTCCCCAGCAGTCGGGAGTTTTACTTCTCAGAGGGGGGTCTGTTTGTGTCTGAGCCGCTGTGCTTGATGCAGGACAGGCTTCTGGAGCTGGACATGCTGTGTGACGTGCTCACAGAGAAGGGAGCGGGTGTTAAACCCATCTCGATCCACTGGCGAGTGGGTCAAGGTCCATTCAGCCAGGCGCACTTACAGCAGCTCCTAGAGAGGGCAGCTCAGTCTGATTCAGGGATTGTGAGCAGGAACAGGAGAAGCATCAACAGCAGCCCTCAGTTTAAGCCCCCAATGTACCAAGTGTCAGTGGCAGAGAACAAGCCGGCCGGGACGCCGGTGGTTGTCCTGAAGGCAGTGGATGTGGATGAGGGAGAGGCCGGCAGGCTGGAGTATTTCATTGAGGCTCTCTTTGACAGCCGCTCCAACAATCTTTTCGCTGTGGACCCGGCCAGTGGTGCTGTATCAACAGTAGAGGTGCTGGACAGGGAAACAAAAGACACCCATGTGTTTCGTGTGACAGCGGTCGACCATGGCTCACCTCGTCGTACGGCCATGGCGACCCTCACTGTCTCCGTCAGTGACACCAACGACCACAATCCTGTGTTTGAGCAGCAGGACTACAAAGAAAGCATTAGGGAGAACTTGGAGATCGGCTATGAGGTGTTGACCGTGAGGGCCACAGATGGGGACGCACCTGTTAACGGGAACATCCTCTACAACATCCTCAACAACAACGGGTCCAATGAAGTTTTTGAGATTGACTCCAGGTCCGGCGTAATCCGCACCAAAGGCCTAGTAGACAGAGAGGAGGTGGAGTCCTATATGCTGTTAGTGGAGGCAAACGACCAGGGTCGTGACCCCGGGCCCCGCAGCGCCACAGCCTCCGTTTACATTGTGGTGGAGGATGATAACGATAACGCCCCTCAGTTCAGCGAGAAGCGCTACGTGGTCCAGGTGCCAGAGGACATGACGCCAAACACAGAGATCCTGCAGGTCACCGCCACAGATCAGGACCGGGGCAGCAACGCTGTGGTCCACTTCAGCATCATGAGCGGAAACACCCGGGGCCAGTTTTACATCGATGCTCAGACGGGTAAAATGGACCTGGTGAGTCACCTGGACTATGAAGCCAACAAAGAATACACCCTGAGGATTCGGGCCCAGGACGGAGGACGCCCTCCTCTGTCCAACATCAGCGGCCTGGTCACGGTGCAGGTGCTGGACATCAACGACAACGCCCCCATCTTTGTCAGCACCCCGTTCCAGGCCACCGTGCTGGAGAACGTTCCTCTGGGCTACTCCATCATTCACATCCAAGCTGTAGACGCCGACTCTGGAGAAAACTCCAGGTTGGAGTACCGCCTCACTGAAACCACACCCAACTTCCCCTTCGCCATCAACAACAGCACAGGGTGGATTGTAGTGGCGGCAGAGCTGGACAGGGAGAGTGTTGATTTCTACAACTTTGGAGTGGAGGCCTGCGATCATGGCTACCCTGTCATGTCCTCGTCCGCCAGCATCAGCATGACCATTCTGGACGTCAACGACAACAACCCAGAGTTCACGCAGAAAGCATACTACATGCGTCTGAATGAGGATGCAGCTGTGGGGACCAGCGTAGTGACAGTGTCAGCTGTGGACCAGGACATCAACAGCGTGGTGACTTACCAAATATCCAGTGGGAACACTCGCAACCGATTCTCCATCACAAGTCAGAGTGGAGGGGGCCTCATCACACTCGCTCTACCTTTGGACTACAAACTGGAACGCCAGTACATCCTTACGGTCACTGCAAGCGATGGCACTCGCTTTGACACAGCCAAGGTTTTCGTGAACGTCACAGATGCCAACACACACCGCCCTGTCTTCCAGAGCTCACACTACACCGTCAACATCAACGAGGACAGGCCTGTGGCCACGACCGTGGTTGTGATCAGCGCCACCGATGAAGATACGGGCGAGAATGCACGCATTACCTACGTAATGGACGACAGCATCCCTCAGTTTGACATCGACCCTGACACCGGAGCTGTCACCACCCAGATGGAGCTGGACTACGAGGACCAGGTCTCCTACACTCTGGCCATCACCGCTCGGGACAACGGTATCCCACAGAAATCCGACACAACCTACCTGGAGATCCTAGTGAACGACGTCAACGACAACTCGCCCCGCTTCCTGAGAGACCACTATGTGGGGTCGGTGATGGAGGACGTGCCGGTGTTCACCAGCGTGGTGCAGGTTTCTGCCATTGACAGGGACTCTGGCCTCAACGGACGTGTTTTCTACACCTTTCAGGGCGGGGACGACGGAGATGGAGACTTCATAATTGAATCCACGTCTGGCATTGTTCGCACGCTGCGCAGGTTAGACAGAGAAAACGTGCCTGTCTATAGCCTGCAGGCCTTTGCTGTAGATAAAGGTGTTCCCGCTCTGAAGACAGCTGTGAACATTCAAGTGATGATCTTGGATGTGAACGACAACCCCCCTGTGTTTGAAAGAGACGAGTTTGACATCATGGTGGAAGAAAACAGCCCCATCGGTCTTGTGGTTGCACATATATCGGCTACTGACCCAGATGAAGGCAGTAACGCGCAGATTATGTATCAGATCGTGGAGGGAAACATCCCAGAGGTGTTCCAGCTGGATATCTTCTCCGGGGAACTGACTGCACTCATAGACCTGGACTACGAGCTGAATTCTGAGTATACCATCGTGGTCCAGGCCACCTCTGCCCCTCTGGTGAGCCGGGCCACAGTCCACATCAAACTCGTAGACAAGAACGACAACGTCCCGGTGCTGAAGAACTTCCAGATCATCTTCAACAACTACGTGACGGACAAATCCAGCAGCTTCCCCACCGGAGTGATCGGACGCATCCCGGCCCACGACCCCGACGTCTCGGATCAGCTGCACTACAACTTCGAGGTGGGGAACGAGCTGAACCTGGTGCTGCTGAACCAAAGCACCGGGGAGATCCAGCTGAGCCAGGCCCTGGATAACAACAGGCCCCTGGAGGCCTCCATGCGGATCTCCGTGTCAGGTGAGACGGCTGGATAATTGCAGCCTCCACCCTGTGAGTGGAGTAATATGAGATGAAGCCAGTGAGGCGTGCTATAGCAGTATCCTGTCTCGTTTACATTTTCACTTGCCTTCACAGAGTAATGGCAATTATTTTATACAAATTTAAGTTTGATGTATGCATGAGGGAAGATTATTACATGTAAACCTTCCTGTCTTGGGGAAATCAGATTCAATCATTTATTGTTATTCGTTGTTAATCATGGACCATAATTAACAATTAATTAAGCACATCCTGTTTTTACCCAGGTCTGTTTTAGTGCCGTCTACTGATTTAAATAGCTGTTAGTCTGAGCTCGTCTGTGTCCTGTGGGATCTATGCTCTGCTGGCCAGACTGATCATCCTCCTTAATTTTTTATCAAAGCCTCATTCCTGCATACAATGAAGGCCGAAGTCAATTATGATCAATTTACCCAGATTATGAAGAGTCAGAATGGTCTGCAACAGGGCTTTTGTTTGATTGGCTTCTTTTCACTTGACTAGACCTTTGGAAATCAATGTTTTATCACATGTCTGGAAGGATACAATGCAAAAGCACAAACTCTTACCAAGTACTTTTGTCTTGTTTCTACTGCAAATATTTGAAGTAAGACGAAACTAGCTTAAAAGTAACATTTCAGCAAGACATAGGAGCTTGTTTTAAGTAAACAAAATCCCTTAATATTGTGAAAAAAATACAAGATCCACTGGCAGATTATATAACAAGACATTCTGCCCATTTTAAAAGTGAAATAATCTGGCAGTGGAAGTAGTACTTTTTCATCAACATTGACAAAATATTGCCATAAAACAAACTCCTATATCTTGGTGAAAACTTACTTATAAGTTAGGTTTGTCTTATTGAAAGTGTAGTAGGATATTTTCACCAAACTAGACCAACAATACTGGGTGAGATGTTTGTGTTTTTGCAGTGTAGTTCAGTGTTTGAGGTTAGGGTGAAAGGTTGTAGACAGGTAATATCTCACCTGCTGTGGACAAGTGATTGGTTCGTTTTTGATGCTAACAGCTAGCCAAAAAGAGACAGAGATGAAGGGGAAAACGACTCCAATCTCAAAAATGTTTATGAACTTTTAAACAGTCGTCACATTTGGATGATCATCAGAATATAAATTAAAATAAGTAATATGAATTCTGAACTCTTGACAGCAATAGTAAACAATCAAGGTTAATTTTCTCTTAAACAGAGACTGAACTCACACGTGTGTGTGTTTGTGTGTGTTTGCAAGCGTGCATGTGTCCGTGTTTGCGCGTGTGTATTTGTGTGAGATGTTGGAGCTGATTGGACTCCTTGGCACAACACGAAAAGTAACTGTCAGCTTAAATTAAACATTGGACATTTAGAGGAAGAAGTGAGCATTTATCGCATCGTTTGACATTTATTGTGAAAAACTTTGATTCATTGCTGTCACGACACATTTTAGTTAATGTTAAAAAAACTGACTAAAATGTCATTTTTACTATTTTATCCTATGTTTTTTTCATGAGTGCATAAAAAAATATCAGTAAATTAAAAGATCTGATTAGTTGAAGTCTATGTGCAGCTTAGTGATGTAAATCACACTGCTGTTTATGAAGAAATCATTTTTAAAGAAAAGCATTTTTTGGCATATGGGTGATGTGTCATGCAGCTACCTATAAATATTATCGTCATTTTTATCGTTATCTCTATAGTAATACAAACATCGTGATAAAATCCACAAACATCTCGATGAAATCCTGGAAACAAGAGAGGTGAGAGTGGCTGTCGGTGTTTGAAGGCTCTCCTGTTGGACGGTGCGTTGTCCCTGAGGAGCAGCTAGCGCGTGGTTAGCGTGGGCAGTTGTTAGCGTACTTTGTGGCTCAGCGCTGCCCGTCTGGAGAACAATAGTGAGCTGTCAATGGAGCGATGGGGGCCGCGGCTCATACCAGGCTGAGGTTTGAGGCAACAGCTGTGACTCCGCTGAGGACCAATTAGAGGCCAGGTCTCCCTCGGCGCGTCCAGCACCTGCTGCGGTTTATGTGTCTGCTCCCCTGGCGGAGACAGAAGGACATGGAGGGGGACAGGAGCAGGGAGGGAGGACGTGTTGTGTAAACAGGGCAGAGGAAGGAACATGTAGCTGTACTGTAAAAGCAGGAGAAGAAGAAACAGGAAGAGGAGCGTCTCTGGATGCGGCTGACCCCAATTTTCCAGGGGCCTCATCTTGCAGGGACCTCCCAGGTCCCGCCTTTCTTTTCTCCTCCATGTTCCCTTTTAGGAGGCCCCCCATGATAAATGATTTTTAATGGTCTCTTTGTACCATCATCCTTTCTAGGCTCAATTTTCAACGATGTTCTCGTGAAACGGACAAGATAATTGCTGTTAGCTAAAATAAACGAAATAACGAAAACATTTTCATTAACTGAAATAAATAAAAACGGTAATTAATGGGGGGAAACTAAAACTAACTGGACATGTATTGTGAGTTTATAAAACTAATTAAAACATAGTGAAATTAGAGATATAACACCCTTCGTTTTTGTGTTTATGAATCTACGATTTGTTTTATTTACAACAGTTTACATTAAGATGAGAAGAGAGCAGGTTATTTTTTCTATTCATTAGCCTTTTATGCATTTTTCCACACAAGCAGTTTACGTCAGTTGTCAGCACATTTCGTCTCTCCATGCTCCTCCTAGTGGGACTTAATGCAAAAACAGAGTCAGCTGTTTGTTCAACAATAACTGAATTAATCTTTTGGAAACATTATCTGCTGTTAAGTATTCATTACCTAACTGATGTACACAATCACAATAAAATACCTGTTTTACATTTGCACCTAAAAATTAACACAAGTATGAAAAAGCCAATATATTATAACTCATAAAAATTAAGCTGAAACTAAACTATATTTAACTAATAAATCACAATGAAATAAAACTATTAAAAAATCCCAAACTATTATAACTGAGGTAACTTTATCTTGCTTTAGTTTATTGATGTTATGAAGGTATTTTACTGTTTAAAACATTTAGTATCACATTAAAGAGTGATTCTTGAAGTGGATATAAAATGAACTCATTCAGAAGTATTTCAACTTTAGTAATGACTTTTATCAACTCAGTAAAAACCGTAGCACATGATCGACATATCTGCTCTTAAATACTGTTGGCTCTCTCTTTATTTTAATATATTCTCCTATTTTCTGCTGCATGATATTCTGTTGTCAGATGTTTTCTGAACAGGTCGTTGCTGAAAATGAGAATTTATTCTCGATTAATTTACCTGGTAAAACAATAATTAAAGCTGCAGACTGTAACTTTTATAAAAATGTTTGTCGAAACTGTAATTATGTCGTGATACTTTGGTACGAGACAGATAATCTGAAGAAAATTGATCTCTGCTTTCTCCCAGTGTTGGCTAGAATCAACCAATCAGAGCCAGGATTCAGCATTCAGTCTTAGCATCCTGAATGCTAAGGCTAGTTAGCATAGCCACTTGATGATGGAGGATAAACGGTTTTCCTGTAAAAGTAAATTGTTTCTCTGCCATTAGCACATTTAGCAGCGAGAACATTAGGATTATTGAGAGCGTCAAGCCCCGCCTCCTGGCTCTGATTGGTTGTTTTGGTCAGGATCTGAGCATTTCTGCAGTAGCAGCTCAGGGGGGAGGTGGAGGACATCGATCTTTTCACAGATTATCTGTCTCATATCAAACTGTCACTACATGTTTAGCAAATATGTCAAATATGTCTGTTTTTCTAAACGTCTCACACTGCAGCTTTAAATAAAAAAGGTGGCATATTTTTAAATTATACACAGCGACTCCTCTCAAATGTTACAGGAGAATAAGGAGAATATCAGTGGAAGTGGTGATGGATACCAACAATATTAACATCCAGGTTTTCATTTCTGCAGGTCACATGAACAGAAGCTGCTAAACCGATAATAAAAACAAACATTTGCTTCAAAACAAAGGTTCAGAAATAACTTTGACACGCAGCAACGGACAGACTCCTGCTGAGCTTCGTTCAGATGTTTTAACATGACACTGTAATGAAACACTGTAATCACACAGAGGCATAATCAGGCACATTGCAGCCACACAGCTGGGGGATTTGCTGCCAGTGGTGCATAAATATGTAATGTTGACGAATTAATTACACGAGCCGGTTAGGAAGCCAGATTTATGACACAAGTATCCAGACACTGACTGCAAGATGAGACTCTTAATAAACTCGTTTCTCTTACGAGTGGGAGTGAATTAATTTTTCCAGGGCAGAAGAGGGCTTGGCTGTGTTTTTTTTCTCCAGGTTGTTAGCAGAATGCTGGTCACACAGCAGGCGAGATACAGGTCTTCATCTGCAGGATTAGATCCGTGCATCTGTATCCTGGATGTTTCAGTCTGGTGTTGACATACGCAGGGGCTCATTCGGCGTTCCCAGGCAAGCGTGAGCCTGCATAAGTGCCTGTTTGGATTTGATTGCAGATTTCTTCCCCCGGCGGAAAGCCCTGATCGTTCTCATCCAGAGAGAGAAGCTAATTATTCCCCCTCACTACTCAGCAGCTTATTATCTTTGGTATTTGGAATATGGGCTCTATTTGTTGTGGAGTCAGTGGTTTTGTTTATGTGTCAATCTTTATGCATTCCTTGCATTAAAAAGTCACCATTTTGGGTCTGGCACAGGTACGTTGAAATTCTCCGCTCTGCCAAAACATGCTCCAAACTTTTCCCCGACTGCAGAGACTCTTTAATGAAATTATGTCTGAAATTATGTTTTCCATCTTTGCTCAGTGATCCAATGCACAGACAGGCGTCTGAGACTAATGGCTGCGGTTTGATTCAGATCACACCTCACTGCTGGTTGTACAAGCTCTCCGATCGGCCGACAGCAGGGATTTTATCTCTCAGAAGCCGGGTGTGAGTTCAAGGTGAAGCTCAAACTCCTTCACCAATGGAAATGTGTGAGGCGGCTGGCGACCCGAGCAAACAATAAAACCCGCACGACTGAGTCCGTATTATCACTTCCTGATTGTTTGGCATATTTTAATGCTCTGCACCTGAATCATCTAAGCTTCAATGTGTGATATTCTGACAGAGGAATGGGAATAAATAAGCAAAAACACCAGATATTAATAGAAGTAAAGCCAAATAAAAAAGCATAACCTTTTTCTGTATTCAGATTGCATGTTTAGATAATCATCGCTGGGCATCAAAACTATTCACTCGCTCATTTGTATGAATTAAAATAATTGTTTCTTAATGTACTCTGTCTCCAATCAGCAGCCACTATGAAGAGAAAAGAATCTTAATTCAGACTCAAAACTGGAATAAAAAATGGTGTAAAGTTGAAACTTTGTCAGCTAAATCATCAAGGAAGGTTTACAGAAAATAAATATAAAAATAGGCAGCAGTGGAAAACCAAAGTATAACATCTAAAGAACACAAGTTACATCCGGTTACTATTCTATAGCATAAACTTCACTGAATATTAGATTAATGTATTTAGAGGCAAATTTTTTTTCAAAAAACAAACTGATGGAAGTTTGAATAAAACCAAAGTACCGTTTGTTTGTGAAACGGTGAATTATCCTTTCACAGAAGCACAAGCAGTTCTAAATTAACGCTTGAAACAAAATTACTTCTTATAAACCTTCCAGAAAATGAAAATCTGGGACACTGAGGAAATATTTTATTGTCTTCAACCAAATTGTCTAAAGATTCTCAAACATTTTCGAAAACATAAATAAATTATTTATATTTCAAGCTTATAAAGTAAAGCTACAGTGGGATTAATCTGACTGAATATTTTAATACATTTTTGTTTTTTCCTGAACTTTCTCAGGCAACTGGAAATACGTGTGTGTGTGTGTGTGTGTGTGTGTGTGTGTGTGTGTGTGTGTGTGTGTGTGCGTGTGTGGATGTGCGTGTGTGTGTGTGAATCTCTCTTCTTCTTAATGCCTGTTTTCTTCGCCCTTCAGTCAGAGGATTCGGTCGTAGTCTGCAGACCAGGATCATCCGTTCTTCTCTTCTCTCTCGCCCTTGTTGTTCGGCTTTAGTCCCACTTTGAATCTCTGGTGCCACAAACTTCCTACACTCAAAAACACAGAATCTCACCAAGTATCCTTTTGTCCAGTTTCTATTGCAAATAATACCTTAGCACACCTGAAATAAGACAAAACTAACTTACAAATAACTTTTCAGTAAATATAGGATCTTGTTTTAAGTCAGTAATACTAAAATTGACTTTTTTAGCTTTACATAATGTCATAATTCCTCCTTCAAAAACACACCTGGTGTGTTGCCTTGATTCTTTCATGCATGTTTGAGAAATCCTTAAATCTCCGTGGCAACCATTCAGCCATCCTTGGGATGTAGTTTCCAAGCTTCCGCCTCAAAGAGCAGCTTCCACTTTGCTCCTACAGACTAGCCAGCAGCAATTAGCAAACATCTGGTGGAGCTGAGCATCAGCAGAGCTCTTTACAGGAGCGACTTCTCAGTGAAACTCTGGTAAAAACATCTTTAAAGGGTTAATAGAGGAGCCATGTTGTGTTGACTTCCTGAAGGCGGAGTTTCAGAAAGAGGAGTATTTAAAGAGACAGAGGCCCAATTTCAAGGAGTTAAATCAGGAAGAACAATTTCTTTTAAGTCATATCTATCTATCTATCTATATATATATATATATATATATATATATAGGTAGGTAGATATGTTATAAAACTTCACTATGTGCCTGGAAAACACATAATACTGCCCCTTTAATATTGATTTTTTTTTTTAAGTGAAATAATCTGCCAGTGGATCTGGTACTTTCTCATCAGTATTAATACATTCATTTACTTAAATCAGTTCCAACATCTTGTTGAAAAGTTACTTGTAAGTTAGTTTTTCCTTTTTTAACCTGTACTAAGTCATTTGCACTGGAAACCAGACCAGAAATTCTTGGTAAGTTTTTGTGTTTTTGCAGTGCATCACCTTGATCCTCTTTCTCTTTACATCTTTTTGTTTCCCCCTCTGTCACCGCTCTCCATTTTTCTTCTATCTATCCGAGTCTCACCCCTGCAGCCTCCGCTGTTCCCTCCAATCATTTCGAGCTCCTCCGCCCTTCTCCCCCTTCCTCCCTGCTTTGACTGTTGTCCCCCCTGTGAAAGGAAGAATGCCTAAGAGAAATGGTTTATTAAGCACCCAGTTGTCATGGAGAGCCCAGCAATGCCTGAGAAATTCCTCGTGGGTGGGGACAACGGGTTAGGCCTCCTTTGTGGAGCGAATGAGGGGGAGGGGAGGCCCATAAACTTCTAAAGAGCAACTGTCCCCCTGTTCCCTGTTACCGATGAAGCATGTAAGGCCCTCTGCAGACCTGTGGTGCTCAGGGCGCCCTGACCTGTCCTGCAGGAAGTTTCCACTGGACATGCATTGGGATCAGCCGCAAAACAGTTCCCACAAGATGTCTGCAAAAACACAGAATCTTAACAAGTATTTTTGGGCTAGTGGAAATACCTTCGTGCACTTTAGGAAAACATTTTCATTCGCTCAGTTCAACACTCCCGACCCTCACTTCCGACGTCCATCATGGCGCCTTGAACGATCGAGTGACGTAATTGCAAAGGGACAAGAAGCGGCTACGTGTGCAGCGTTTTGGAGAAATTGTAGTCGGGGATTTTATAGAGGAGCTGTGGATTCAACACGTTAGACTGACTCAAAACCTTTTATGAAGAGCTGATGGAGCCAGCAGCACAAACTGTGCTAACACTTCCTGTTGATCCTGTGTATGATGCGAAAACAGTGTTTCCTAATGCAAAAACTTTTTATCTAAAAATTTCCAAATTGCCGTGTTTCCATTAAGTTAATTTATTTTTGTAAGTTCAAGTTGTGCAGTTCTACGTTTAATGGAAATGCAGCTGATCTTACTGACCTCCTATTTTAATATAGTTTTGGCTATAAGCTTGTTTTTAAAATCTTGGTGCTTTATCCTTGAAAATAAACAAGCAAAAGAACTGACTGAGGAGGACGTTTCTTGTCTCGCCCCCGTTTTGTAAAATGTGTTTGTATGCATCATGTAGCAGCTTGTTTAAGTCAATAATTCCTTAATATTGATGAAAAAAATTCTGGTTTCACTGGAACTAGTTGTTTTTCATCAGCATTAAGGAATTATTGATGTACACACGTAATGTTTACTTTTCAATTTCTTTCTCTTTCTTTTGCAACTTTAAATTTGTGCAAAAAGTTGTCATTTTGTTTTTTGGTCTTTGCTGTTGCATTGCTTACAACTAAATATATTTAAAATAAAAGGCAAATGATGGAAGAAATGTTGGAATATTTTGACGTACAAAAGGCAACAGATGTGAATAAACAAGAACTTTAAAATAATTGGCTTTTTATCACAGCTGGACAGCGTTGAGTCCAACTCAATAAAAACACCACTAATCAGATAATTAAGATTATACAAACCGAGGACAGAACTGAAAACAAGCTGCTACATCTTGCTGCAAAGTTGCTTGTAAGTTATTTTTGTCTTGTTTAAAGTGAACTACGGTATTTGCAGTAGGTATTTGGTCGGACTTTGTGTTTTGCAGGAGTAAAGTCAGGCCTTGCCACACTCCAGAGGCCCTCTGTGCGTTAAAACCTCGGCGCCACATGACACCGTCGTCATTACCCTTTGATTCGGGACACAGATGCGCTGAGAGAGTATTCAGTTTCCTGCTGCCGCCTTGTTTCTCAGCGGCAGAACCTCCTGATTGTCCGGATGGGTCCGGATGGGTCCGGTCAGGTGCGGCGATGACATCATCCGGGGGTTAGGAGGGGAAACGGTGTCAGGGATTAGGGTCGGCACATTGCTGGGGTGAGGTCTTGCGGAGCTTGCATATATCTTGGTGTTGTCCTGCTTTGTCCTCCGTGTCCCAGCAGACAATGGGACAGGGTCCTGTCTGCAGCCGCCCCCCCCGTGTCTTTGTGTCCACTCGTTTCCCCTGGTGACGCTGCCCTTTTTTTTTTTTTTTTTACCAGGCCTCTTATTTATCCCTGATTTAACCCATTTTCTGTTTGGAGTGATTATGTTTTAAGAAATTAATAATTGGACACATATCACACCCCAAGTCCCTGTTGTCCTAATTTAAAGGGGCTGCAGGGTCTCAGTTTATTAAAAAAGTGGAAATTGTGTTTTTAATATACACACATCATGTTGCAGCAGTGATAAATCATCCTTTATTACTTTACAATAATACCCAGAATTTATTATAAGTCTTACCAATCAGATTTTCTAAAGGTTGTTTAAAATTTTCCTTTTACGGAAATGAGGGAATTGTTGTCTTTTGCATTAACTTGGAAAAGTTTTGCGTTCATTCGCAATAAATTAACAAATACATCTTGGTCTACTTTATATGCACATCAATTTAAAATTTAAAATGTTTTCATACATTTTTAACACTTTGGTGCAGAAAACTGGTCGAAAATCGACTTCTTGACTTTGTGTTCATGTTTGTTTGTGTAATATCTTTTGGTGGAAATACCATTCAGATTAAAGGACAAAACCAAAACTAAGATGGCGACAATATCTGATAAAAATAACTCAAAAATAATCCATACTTGTATTTTTTCTTTCTATCTTTCCTTCTTATGGAACGTTTCTGTTTATTTACTTTTGCATTTTGTACATAAGTTTGTGGTGGAGTTGCATCCTAAAGAAAAAAGATATAAAACTTCAGATAACTCAGAAACGAGATGTAGATATAAAACCTTAAAGTAGAAACCTTGTTACCCGTCAGTATTCAAGATGCTGCATCAAGGCGGGCTTTGACTAGAACATCATTGCGAGGGAAAGCAATTCTTCCCACGCAGCAATTTGTCTAAACTCTCCTTGATTTATTTATTTTTGTGGTGTTTTTGACATCTTTTGAAATGCAAATGCTTGGAGGAATTGTTCTGTCGTTGGTATAATTTTGTCTGGATGTAATTATATGATGTTAATTTATTCATTTAATACGTTTTTTTTATTTAAATCAAATTTATTGTTTCGCCTGTTCATTCACCACCAGCTCTTTTAACGAATCTGACGCAGGTAAACTCACTGAAATATGTGTGAACGGGATATCAAGCATAGGAAGAGTTTAGAGAAATATTAACAATATTTGCAAAATATAAACAATATTTGTACTTATGGCTACAAGTACAGGAGATCAAATAATTGTGGATGAAGTTGCAGCAGGTTTCTAAAAGTCGTGTGACAAGAGTTGAACTCATTAAAGTAACGTAATAATGGTAATAAATGCTTCGAATTCCAGTCATTTCGTATAAATCTAGAGTTCACTGCTCCTTCTCTCCTCCTTTGAAATACAGAACAGAGTTTGAGCAGCGACGTTACTCCACACATTGTGCGCTCTGCAGATTATGTTTATCTTGCTGGCTGCTACACTTCCACTTTGTTGCACTCGCTTAGTGTCAGGCTGAGCCTTTGCTGTGACCTGGTTTTACGCGCATCAGCCAGGAAATACAACCAGCAGAGGTGGAGAGCCCTGCAGCTCAGGAGGTTTTTATGTTTTATTTCTGATTCATATTAATGCAGGATGAGGCACAAATGTCTCTTTCACCGCTGAGTGAGAATAAACAAATCACTGAGGTAAATCTGTTAATGCTTGTTACAATAAAACAATCTGCTGAATCAGAACCTGCTGTTGTGATAATTAACAGCAGGTTCAGATTCTCACAGTTTGATCATTTATCATAAATTATTACGCTTCTCCACATGCACATAATAATTCAAAAACATGATACAATTGATTTTCTTTAAACCAGAGAAGCAACAGACATTGCTTCCACTGTTAACTGTTATATTATTGTGACATTTATTTGCTTTTATTTTTTGTATTTTACATTTTTGTATTCATGTTGTTTACTGAGTAAAACTTTGACTGTAACAAGCTGTCACTGCAGCCTCTTTTCCAGCTATTTTCCACCACGAAAACACTATGTGCTACCATTAAAATATGAACCCAGTGGTTTCCATTCTAAAACCAGAGAAAATTAAATGTTAGTTGGTGCTTTGCACTTACCTGAGCAAACAAATGTAGCTTTCAACACTGCAAAAACACAAAATGTTGCCTATTATTGGTCTAGTTTATAATGCAAATATCTGGAAATAAGATAAAAACTAATTTACAAGTAACTTTTCAGCAAGATATATATAGAATATTGTTTAGGTCCTTAATATAAATGGAAAAGTACTAAACATTTTTTCCATATTGCTAGTTAAAATGTTTCGTTCCTCTGGCAGATTATTTCACTGACGCTTTTTCATCAGTACTAATACATTTCTGAGCTAAAACAAGCTCATGTTTCTTGCTGAAGTTAATTGTGAGTTAGTTTTCTCTTTTTTTCAGGTGTACATCTGTAGTAGGAACTCAACCTGAAATACTGGGTGAGATTTTGTGTTGTTGCAGTGAATAAGACTGATAGGTGGCACTCCGTTAGTTATGCTTCTCTGTAAGATAATTTTTCCAACCAGCCAAATTTGCATATTTTGTAAGCAAAGGAAAAGAGTAGTCTCCTTTCAGCCAGCTGACTGGAGGCGTGCAGCAAGAGATGGATTAAACTCTTTGCTTCATTCACTCTGAAATCTTCAAGTTTTGACATGTTTTTGTGCTGCTTGTTGTTGTAGAATATGAATCATGTTTGTTGATCGCGTTGTGGCATTAATGCGCTATGTCTCACGTTTCTGCATGCTAACGTTTCTCGGTTGTTGTGCTGACAGAGGTTTTCCTTTGATATGCAAATGTTGTGATAGGAAGAGAGACGGACCTTCTTCTCCTCTGCTTCTGTGGAGAGCCAGGATTTGAGAAATGTCCTGCTGTTGAGGCTTTTCCTTTTTTTTCTGAAGATGCAGCAAAAAAAAAATAAAAAAAATAAAAAAATGTTATCAGGGGGTTGCTGAGGCACATTTTGAAAATGAGTACGAATGACCTCTGTGCAGCAGTGTCAGCTGGCTGCAGGAGTCAGCCGAGGGATTGTGGGTTTACTGTGTCTCTGGACTGATATCCTTGGTGTGACATTGAGCAGCACAAGCAGTTTTCATTATTGACTCCACAGGAGCTCCAGGAATCAGGAGCTGTTTGCTGCCGTCGTTATTACAGCTGATCTGTTGATTTTTCTCTCTATTTGACCCCCTGCAGAAGATCAGGACCCAATTTTACACAATTATTTCAAAAACAAGGTCAGATGGGTTCAGTTTTATTTGTGTTGAAACAAAGAAGAAACAAAGTCGCATTTTTACTCTGCGGAGCAGAGAGAGTAATTTCTGGCTCTCTCCTTGATAGCAGTGAATCTGTTGTGTAGGAGTTGGTGTCTTTTCCTTCTTTCTGCAAGTTGGTTTTACTGTTAAACACGAGCTGCTCGGTGATCTGCCGCGCTTATCGTTTTCTTTCTCAACAATGGCGTTTTCGTCTGGCTTTATGGCAAATCTGCTTCACTCGTCTATTTTTATCTGCTCTAAAAATTAATTTCAAAAGCATTTAAAGATGATTGTTTTTGCCATTTATTGTTCAAAAAGCAACTCTTGACCTGCACTTTAAGTGTAGAAAATAACTGGATTATGACTAAAGATGCACAAGAAAAAATATCTGGTCAGTTTTCATCTTTATAAGAACTGGCTGGTGAATGGCTGCTAAAAAAAAAAATCATTTTTATTTCAATCAGTGACCATATAGGACCAGAGTCAGAGGACAGATACAATAAAATATCACTAATGCATGCACTTGTTGTGCAAATTATATTTTATAATACATTTAGAAATATTTGTAGGAAAATGTTTTCCAAAATATTGTTTAAAATACCAAATGGATCTCAAACTTCAAATAAAATTATTTTTTTTATGTCTTCTTTCACCTTCTTGATGACAAATTTGAATGTTGAATAAAATAATTCATGTTCTAAAATGTATTTTAATTTGATTTTGTTGATTTTTGTCTTGTTATTATGAAAACAAATAATTTACATAACATTCTTAAGTTTTATGATGCACAATCCACCATAAAACTTCTGGCTGCTGAAGGGTGAGAGAGAGCCAGACTTTCAGCAGATAACAGGAAGGCAGAATGAAGTTCAGCCAAGTTGCTTTGTTTTATATTTTACAATTGTCTGTTGATGGCTATGCTAACTGTGCTAACTCATTTAAAATGCTAAAGACAGCTTAAAGTTAAATCTTTTCAATCGTTGAGCAACATCGCCTCTCTAACACTCACAGTGTGAAATAAATGACTCCTATAATAAATAGTTACTGACCGTTTATGACAAGCTTGAAAACATATCTGAATGCTTATAACACAGTTCTTAAAGACAATTTTAAATTATTTATAATCAATATCAGCTGACCAAACCATTACAAAATGAAAAGCTCAGAAATCATCAACAAAAATGTAACTGCCTCAACTTTAAGGACCAGCAAAGTAAGTGAAAGATGGGGAAGTTAACTTAGAAAACTATAGTTGAAAGTGATTTAAGGAGGAACTGCAGGCTATTTATTAGTGTTTTTTTCATGCTGTAAACTTTAAAGAACTCCTAATTTAGCTGAAACAAGCAAAAAACAAAAATTAACTAAAGAGTTCAGTAAAAGGGTAAATCACTTATTAGCCTAAAAGAAAGCAAAATAGACTTTACCCCAAACATTAAAGAAACCAGAACAAATTATTCTAGACAAATTAGACCAATTTTGCCACAATTAAATGAGGAGGGTCTGCTATGGGTCGGGATCTGAAGAGTCATGAAAACAGACGAACTCTGACTCGTTGGGTCAGACGTGTTTATAGCAAAACCAGTGAATTTTTGTATTTCCTCTAAAAATACACACTTTGATCAGAGTAATAAAAGAGGCAAACTAAACAATAGTTTAACCAAACTATGGTTAAACTTTATCTGATTTCATTGTGACAGAGATCCAGTTTACTATTAAAAAAAAAGATTAAACAGTGAAACAACAACTGAAGGCTTTCTAGAGACCTGGCAGCAGACTGCGAGACGTTTAGGTACGTTTCCACTGTGGGAAAATTTCTCCAGGATTAAAGTATTCATAGGCCATAAATTAACCCCCTGAATCAGGGTAAAACCAGATTACTCAGGCAGAAGATAGTACTTTTGAGATTACCCTGAACCCTCAGTTTAGAGCTATGTGGATGGAGGCTACTTTGGAAGAATATAGTAACCGTTATGTTCCAGTAACTCGAGTTTAATCCCATCTACAGACTGGTTTTATAATCTACAATTGCTTTTAAGTTATAGACTTCCACTTTTTGCGATCTGCAGAGTAAAGGAAGTAATTCCTACAGTTAAAACTACAGTAGGTAACTTTTATAAAAATTTATTTATTTTTTACATGTATATATTTTTTATTTTAATGCTTATTTCATATTATAATGTCATTCTCTCATCAAAAACTTACCTGGAGTTTTGCTTTGATTCTTTCAACTTCCAAAACCTGATCATAGTTTTCTGAACATCCCTGTTGTTTTTGTTTGTTTTTTACTATATTTATTTAAATATACTTATTTATTTACACTGCCTTTGAGAGTTGCTTTTTAAAAATGCTGTTCTTTCTTGCAAAATGACAATAAAGGAATTTCTCATTTATTTCTCATTTATTCATGTGAATGTGTCTCCGCTGGCAACGTTTACTCTCGTGGTGCGTTCACACCAAAAACGCGTCCGACGCTTCAGATTTGATGCCTGCCCACCTTGAATGCAGACGATGGTGCATTCACACCAAACACGTTTTGCGCGTCTGGTTTATATTCAAAGTCTATGTGGAGGTGCGTCAACGGCGCATCAGACACGTCAGAATCGCTCTAGCCGTTGTTTTCCGTTGCCGGCCTGCTTGTTGGACACACCTGACGCATCAAATGCTCAAAACTCTCAAATGCTTCAGATTGCGCTGCGAAACGCACCTCCACATTTATTCTGAATGAAAATCAATTGGTGTGAACGCACCACTAGAAAGCGTATTTACACAGAGGTCCTCCTTGGAGCTGAAGTCACCAGTTGAGCTTCTGCCTCACTCAGCTCCTCTAGACTAGCGGCAGCAGCAATTAGGAAACACCTGGAGGAACTGTAAGGCTGCTGATCTCAGCATAGGAACTACTTCTCAGTGAAACGCTTCTAAGAGCGAAGGTTAGCAGCATCATGGAGGAGCACTGTTCTGATGAAATACCAAAGGCTGAGTGTCGGAAAGAGCAGGAGCTTCTTAAAGAGACAGTGTCCCAATATCAAGGCCTTAAATTGCACAGTCGATTTTCTTTTAAGTCAAATTGAAGGATTTTTCTAACAACTGAAAGTAACATAGTTACTTGATTTCCCTATAAAATCTCACTATGTGCCTGGAAAATACTTAATATACAGCCCATCTAACTTTTCTAAAACAGTTCTAAGGATTTCTGCTGTGAAAGCTGGAAGTTAGAACAAGAGGTTATAGTTTGCTGCTTTTTTTATTTTGATGCAGACAGGAGGAGGAACAATCTCAACATCAGCAGATGTAATTAATATTAGTACAATTCTGTATGGCAGCAGAAATGCACACAGGCTTGGGTGCAACCATGGTTCAGGGTAATTAGAGATGATATTTGTTATATTTGAGACATTAGATGTGGTTGCGGTCGTTTTTTAATCTTGTGTTTAATTCACTGAGTCGGGTTAGCAGCATAAATCTGTTCCTCCTGCAGCCGTCAGTCCCCAGTCAGCCTTTAGTGTCCATTCAGGCAGAAGTTGAGTGTGCTTCACCTCTCAGCGCTGCTTAATTCAAACACGCCGCAGCACTACAACGTTTTACTGCTCCCCTTTTGATCACCAGATCCAGAGATTCTTGCTTTTAAATTAAATGAATACCAAAAGGAGGGCTCTTAGCTTTAATGAAGGAGAGTTGATCTAATAGACATTATGCAGTTTTAGCTGTGGTAGAGCTGGAGTTGTAAGGCTCGTTTTTAAAGCCACGTTGGCTCTCATTAGTGCCTGTCCAGGACTGATTTGTTTCGTTTTTGCTCTCTGGCAGGTTAACTGAACCTTGGCTTGCTGACTGGTGTAAAGCAGGGGATTAAATCTTTTGTCCTGCTGGCTCTACTGATTTTTTCCCCTCTCCTCTGTCAACGCTGATGAGGAACTTAATGATCAAGGTCATTTCTGTTTCACTGAGAGTGGGGGTTTTCTTGAAAAGGACACATTATGATTTGTGTGTAAAAATGTTGTTTTTGTCAAATAAATGAAGTTATTAGAAAAACAGGTTAATAAAAGATAGAACTGGAGAGTAAATCAATAATATATATCGCAATAGACACGTGATCAATATCAATACATAGTATGTCTGATAAAGTATTCACTAAACTGTGATCCAGAACCGCACAGCATTCTGGACATTCGGATGAAATATTTTAAAGTTGGTGGAATCAGGTTACCTAGCAACAACTTGTTGAGTAACTTCTGGTTACCTAGCAACAACCTGTTGCAGCAGCAGTTAATAATGTGCCTCATAAGTGCTTAAAAATGAAAAACAGCGTGGAGTGAAAACTGAACCAAACACAAAACGTCATTCCACCAGTTCGGCAGTATTTCAGTTATTTAAAACCAAAAACTAGTCAATAGTGATTGATATGCCGTCTGATATATAATGCTTATTTCGTGAAAGTATCCCGGATGCGCAGTAGAGGGCGCAATAACGTCAGCGTTCTCAGTGTTCTGCCAACCGCCATGAAAAGAAGAAGTGCTCAGTTTTTGCGGAAGTAAACATGGATGCAACGGTGGAGCTTAGCTTACGATTTTAAAGTTGTTGTCCGACCGGAGCAGCATATTAACATCGATCCTCATTACAGTCCGCCATGGTTGTGTTTTTTCTTCCCGCTTGCGCGTATCAGGGCGCAGAATAGTGACGTTTGTCCAGTATCAGTGACGTTCAGGTCGGATGTATGCGACCTAGCCGTTAGGTCCCATTTGAATCCGATACATGTCGGATATCCGACCTGTGTTGTTCAGACTGTCATGAAAAGATCAGCTACAGGTCGCATTACGGCAAAGAAAAAAAAGAAGAAAAAAAGTCGGAATTGGATCACTTCAGGCTGCAGTGTGAACGCAGACATATAGACATTTCTGCCTGCTGATAAAGATTTACAAACCAACGCAAGAGAGCTACTGATGGAAAAACAAGTGAAAGGTGATTAATTAGTCAGGGCTGCTCACATTGGCGGCAGGAAAGTCCACTAATTACCGAATGAGACTGGAAGCATCTGTAAGGGCAGAGCGTTTAATTCAGATTAATTAAACTGTGTCCTGTTGGTCCCACAGGACCTCCTCAGAGGTCATAAATCTGTGGTTGGTTTGGCTAACGAGCAGCAGCAGCCTCCCGCCTCTGTGTGACCCAGTGGGATCCAGACTGTGTGGTAAAATGTCATCAATTTATTACCTTTGATTTACAATTTCATTTCAATGCGTGAAACTTTTTCTTTTTCTTTCTTATTTTTGTGGCGGTTTTCCTAAGGTGCATAGAACAGAAATGAACCTGGGTTGATTTTATTTCCATTAACCACCAACACAGCAGCATGTTTCTGCAGCTGTCAGCAGAATATAAATTATAATAAGATTCTTACATATTTTTTGCAAATGTTTCAGATGTATTCATATAGCAAACATTAGCCTCTTGTGGGATAATTTTCTAAATTTCTGTAGGACAAACTGACTGTATAAGTAGCTGTTTTTACATGATAAACTTATTTAAAACTTCCAGTTTAAGCTGTTTGGATCAAGTCATTCCTCCAGTGTGATTTTTGATTAATGATCCTGTATTGACGTGTCAAGTAGGAGCGAGGCTTCGGGGTCTTTGATGCTCTAAGCACCCAGTGTGTGGTGCTCCGTCTGCAGAGAAATGATGCTGAACAGCAAAGACAGGCTCTGCTCAACCTCATTACTTTCTCACTCAGAGGTTTCCCCCAACATGACACACTTCTGCTGTGAAACGCCGAGCTGCCTGCGCAGCGGATCACAGATTAAACCTGGCCGAGGCGCTGTGAAGAATAGCTGCCTGAGTGGGATTAGTTATCACTTGTTTTATCCTCTGCTTTTTCTAACGGCTGCTTTCATATGAGGTTGAGTTTAGCCTCTAGTCTTAAACTTTTTCCTGTTTTATTACATTAAAATCTCAAACTCATTTGATGCTAGTTTTCTAATGTTTTCTTTAGAAAACTGATGTTTTCTAAAGGAAAAGTCTGAGGCCTTCACAGAATTGACAAATTTATGACAAGTAAATCACAATTAGGTGATTTCTGAAGCCAGTTGGTTTTATATAGGTGTATCACACTAAAGGGGACTGATTACAAATGCAAATGTTTTCTGATTTTTGTTTGTAAAAAGGTTAGAAAACAATTTGAAATTTAATTTATTTGGAAGAGAGAAATCACATTATTTTAGATTTCTGTAAATGTGTCAGAATTAGGCAAAAATACTATCCTTCATCTTTTTCTTCTGCTTCACAGTTATTCACTATTTGGTGTTGCTTTGCCACATAAAGTCCAATAAAACACATTGATGTTTGTGGTTCTAAAGTCACACACTAAAGTATAAGATGGATAGATAGTTCTGGTAAGGTACTGCGTCCTGGACCACCAACAAAGAGCCTCAAACAATCCTGACATACTTCCAGAGCCACTCCCTGGATTTAGTTAATCAGTGAACCTTCAGTTCTTGTCTTTTAATGGCTGAAAGAAGGAACTTGCTCTCAGGTTGTGTAAACAGTTTTCCTTGCAGGAGCTCAAGTCTTAATTTAGTCCCAGTTTCTCTGGTACCTGAAAGTTTTTCTCCTGAGTCTGAATCCGTGTCACAAGCTCAGTGGACCGGGCCCAAGCTGCCAGCTGATGTCTCTGTCCTCAGCTGATTTGGTCCCAGAGTCCCTCTGATCTTTATCCACCATGACTTTGTTGACATTTTCTGGGACTCTGCGGGGAGATTGGATGCGGACTTTGTGTTGTAATTAGGCCGGTCAAACAGAGTGGCTCCCTGGCTTCGTCCTGACCTCTCTCTCAGCCGTTTATTAGCTCAGTGGGAGCCGGCTCCAGGAGAAATAAACATGACATGGTTTTATTTTATGATTTTAATGGTAAACACTCGTTTTTATTAACATACGATTAAATTAGCTAAAACCATCTCGGCTTTGTTTAAGTTTTTGGAAATAAAAATCATTGGAGCTTTGTGACCTCTCAGTCTCTCAGTTCCCAACCTTAGTTATGAATTAGTCAGATTAATAGTGAGTAATCAGTTCTTAAAATAATCGTTAACTGGAGTAAACTGACTCAAAAAAAGCTAATTACTGAAAGAACAACACACTAAGAGCAGTAATTCATTACAACTGTACAAAAACGATTCTATCTGTGAATGTTGAAGCCCAAAGTTTCTAAAGTGACTTATTGTCACCTGGTTCAGAATAAATAAAAAAATCTATTAAGCAACTTTTGATATCCAATTATTAATCAGTAATCCAAAAAAACCAACAAAAAAACAAAAAACCACTCAGATTAGCCCTACGCTGTATTGATGTTCAGTCAGGCGAGAAGGGTTGAGTATTTTCAGCTGCAGATGCAGCCTTTGATAGAAATGACCAAGTTTACACTAAATAAATGCTATGTTACTGCAAATTAGGCAACAAAATGCATATGTTTTTATTTAAAAAAAAGGAGCTGAATTATTTATTTGCATCTTTTAATGTTTTTGAAGTGTTGTAAAGTTCTGAGGGAGAAATCGATAGAGTAATCGATAGTTGAAATAATCATTAATGTCCTCTGAGCTTTCTCTACATCACAATGAGCCGACTTGTTTCTTTAATTCAGATTATTACAGACAATGTTCCGACCTTTATTTTTATGCCTGACTGAATTCAGGGAAATGTTTTCATCTGAATCATGCTTCTGCTGTTTGTCATTAAGCGTTGTTTACTCATCCTGACTGTCCGCACCGCTCGTAGTGACGTATGGGTCGCTCCCTCACGCACAGAGCCATCCTCAGTCCTGCAGCCCTAAACCTCTTCCTAGCTCAGAGCATGCCTGGCACCAGGAGGCCCAGAGGGGTCGAACCAGGGCTGAAAGCAGCGTCGCACTCCAGAGCTGGCACCGGGTCTCGTAACCAAATAAGAATCCCATTTTTCCTCTTTTTCGCCGGCCCAAAGAGGCGCCGCTTACCCTCGGCTCTCCGTGGGCTCAGGGTACTTCCGTGGAGAATGACCCCTTTGAAGGATGGTCTGGTTTCTTTGAGAGGAGATTCTCCTCGCGCACAGTTTCCCAGCGCTGCAGCTACCTCTGGACCGCCGCCCGAGCCCCCCGTCCAAGAATGTGAATTGGTAGAGGATGTAATTAAGGCGATGTTTCTCCTTACACTTGGCCTAACCTTTGAGAGCCGCAGCTCACTTAGAGTAGGGTTTTTTTGTGGCGACTGTTGCTGCATAGTATCAGGTTTAGGTTTGTTTCAGACCCTTTGCAAGAACAGAACAGTCGGATGGAAAGACAGCGAAGCAAAATCAGCAAAACAAATAAACTTATAGATCTTCTGCCTGTTATTCACCAGTCTGAAAAGGAATAAGTAGAAGCAAAAATGTATCAAAATTTTTATAAAAGTTAAAATATCCAAAACCATTATTGTTTTAAATAAGGTGGAGGAATTGGTAAACAATAAGTCCTTGTATATTGTGGATAATAAGATGCATTGATGTCAGTTTATGGAATAATCTTGACAGTGAGATAAGAGGAGAGGAAGAATCTAAATCTCTTTCAGCACTTTATAGATATTTGACATTTATTATGACATTGAATAAGCTGATATATTTGTTGTGTATTTTTTATGCGAGTATTTTTGTTTATTTGAAATATGTTTGTACTATTCTTTTGAGTTGAATAGCTAATTTTATTTTGATGTGGAAAAACTTCATTCTGCTCCTTTTCACTTATGATTTATTTTAGTTTTTACATGAACTATTCATACTATTATAAAAAAAATAAGTGAAAATTTAAAAAAAATGAAATAAGTGTTTCATATCAGTTGATATCAATAAATATTGATTACTTTTTATTTTAAATATCTGAAATCCTGCCAAATTGGTGATGTGACCTTTCCTGTTTTATCTGTAGTTTTTGCTCCGGGCCTTTGTTTAATTATTTTTAATCAGTTATGAGGAACGATGGTGAAACATGAAGCTCCTTCTGCGTAAGTTTCTCTGCAGTTTGTTGCTAGGTAACCAAAGAGTGAGTGAGTTGCTAGGTAACCAAAGAGTGAGAGAGTTAGTTGATTCCACCAACCTTCCTTAGCTAGCTGTAAGCCTTTTCTCTGCCTAGATCTCCCAGAATGCTGTGCGGTTTTAGATCGGAGTTCAGTAGAACTATTTAATGAATGTATTGGTATAATCTGTTGACATAGTGCACACGTCGATTGCAAATGTATGTTGTTGTTGTTGTTGTGATTTGTGGTTCAGCCTTAGTGGAAACCGTGGCTGAAATCTGTCGTTTTGGTTTCCACTCGGTGTTTTAAAATCGAGTGTGGGATCTGCCTCCGATCAAACGTGAAGGGAGCACAAACATGGCGGCTGTTTGTTCTCACTGTCTCCTCTCTTGTATGCGTGTGTTACCTCGTGTACTCAGATGTAAGTTTTGTGTTTGTTTACAGTAAAGTGTGAATTAGAGGAGATCCCCCCCACCCTCAGTCTATCCTTTGATTTTTTTTTCTCTTCTTCCACTTCCTCTCCTAAGGCCCTGTGTTATTAGCGCGCTGGGATCGCCTGACTGAAAGCTGAGGGATTAAGTCCGTGTCAAACATGCTTCTCTGTCTCACTTCCTCCACGACCTCCCCCTCTTCCTCCCCCTCTGTTGGCGCTCTGTGTTTAAACTAGCTCAGTGCCAGAACAGGGATCTGCTAAGTTTGGGACGTGCCGCTTGTGTGAATTTCTGCTTGCAGGTTTTGCTTTCTGGAGGGTTTCCAGACGTCCCACACAAAGCAGCTCATTGATTGCATTAGAGGCAGCAGTCAAGGCTTGTTTTTAGTGGAAACATTTCACTTGATTAAGCATGATTTGTGTTTGCTTTGAAGCTACTGTAACTTCAGCTCAGCTTGACAAAATGAGAGAAAAGTAGTCTTTTTCTCTCATTTTGACCTGAAACAGACAGCATTCATATTTCAAATTAGGATTTTTCAACCCTAATCCAGCAGTCAGTATCTTACTCATGCTGGATAGCAGTTAAAGTTATCTCCATTTTTAATAACAGTAATTATTATTACTGACCAGAGACTGGAGAAAATGGATTAGAGCCAACTTGAAGCAGATTACTGCTTGTTCATTTTAGGTTTTATATTTGTAAGGGGCTCACAGAATTTCCTTAAGAAATCTATTCGTTCGTTAATATGGGTTTTTATTTTTTATTAAATAAATGTAAATTAAAGGTTGGATTTGTCAAGTTTTTTTAACACATCTTTTCCATGGGTGATCAAAACTGTAGGGGTTTCCTAAACTGTAACTAAGCCCCAAATTAACATTGTTTTTGTTGATAGTTTCCATACAAATTCTGACATTTTTATGTAAATGTGTTTAGTTCTGCATTATTTTGACTCAAACCATCTCGGTGCTGCCCCCTCTGGTCAAACTGTGCCTAATAAGTTGTATTCTCCTATTTATTTAAAACGTTTTGGCTTTTTGTCACACAGGAAGTGTGATTACTAGCTGCCACCACCACGAATTGAATTTGCTGTCTCTCCAATTGCTCCTGCCTGCATTGACTAATAATATTATTAAAATCCCTAATAATTTATTGATATGTCCAGAATATGTGTTTTTAGGAACAGTAAGCTTTTTAACATGTTGAATTGCTTTTATTCGAATGATCATATAAAAAGTATGACACATTTTTTTTATGCCTAATTTCTTACTGTTTTTTAAATTAATGTACAACTATCGTCCAATGTAAGCTGACTTATTCAGTTTAGAGACCGTACATCAATATACGGCCGCATTAAAACCTTAAATAGAAGTTTGTTATGACGATTATTATTTAATACTAGCTACTTGGTTAATTACTCAACCAGGTAGTTTTGGTTGAGTAATTAACCATTTTTCCAGTTATTTCTGCATTTTGTGGTGTATAAAAATTAATGTCCTGAAATGTTTGTCAAAGTTTGGCCTCGGCTTTGGTTTTGGGCTTAGAAGAATTGGTCTGGACTCAATCCCTGATATTTACCAGCAGCATGTTCTTGCACTTTTCTGAGTTACAAACATGTCCTTTGATGCATATTTTGTCACCGTAAGTCTCTAACAGCATCTAAACACAACTGGAAAGTCAATAAATATAGAAACAAAGCTTACAAGTAAGCAACAGTGGTTATTTCTTCCTGATTACAGCCCTGCTTTAATCATCTTCAAACTGTGTCTTTTGGCTCCGCCCGCTTTGGAGGAAGTTTTCAAAATTTGTCAGAGGCGGGGCTTAGCTTTCAGAGGGGGCTAGTTACACATTAACATTAGCTAAACGTGTTCAGCAGCTGCTCTTGTCGAGTCTGTTTTTCTCTCTGAGCAGAAGTTCAAAGCAGCCAGGTTGATCGTGGGTTTGTCTCAAACTTTCCAGAACAATTCAACCCCAAACTGCAGGCTTCCTGCTCGTTAGGAACAAGCTGGGCTTTCTCTCTGACTGAGGCCATTATTATAATCTTCATCATAATTTTACTCCTCAGTGAGCACTGCCTCTGTCAGAGACCTTCAGCTGAAGCTTTTTATTGAGGAGAAGTTAGGTTTTATTTTGAATGTGGTCTCAGGAGAAACGCAGACTGTAACACGTTGCTTTTTTTGTTTTTTTTTTACCATGCATGGACTGATTTGATACAACATGCTGAAACAAAGTCATTTACAACTTATATGCTCACAGCAAGGCTCCGTTTGCAGCTGATTATAGTGAATAAAAGCTTTACGTGTGAGTTAATGTGAAGAACTGAACATGTAGGGGATAAAACATGATGTACGGAAGCAGCAGAGCTGCTGAGCTGGGAAAAGCAACGTAAAGCATAAATAATGAACCAGTGTGTTTCCATGGAGACAAAGAAAGCAGAGATGAGCTATGAATGCAGGCGTGAAACTGCTGATTAAAAACTTGGACTTTTCTGAAAGAAAGTGTACACTTGTTTTCTCTTGGCACTCATCTTTTATCTGTTCTGGCAGACGAACATGAAAAACATCCATTCCAGCCAAATAAATGTGAAAAGCGGCATTAATGTTATATTTGTCAATGTGCCACTGTTCTTCTAGTTGATCGTGTGGCCCGGCGGAGCCGAACCCCCCATGACCTCACAACCTCACAAGCAGTAGCTTTGTAAGATAAAATGCACTATGAAATGTGCATTTTGTTTAAACCAGTACAAATGAAAGAACATACATGTTTGTTTATTAAAGTTAGGCCATTTGACTTATTAACTGACCATAGATAAATAAGTATTTGGCACCAAGGGTAGAATTTGAATGTAAGAGATTTAGCAGACAGTTTTTTTTATACTTAGCTTGCTTTTAGCAAACCTTCATCACATTTAATGAAAATGTCTAAAACAACTGTCATATATTATCAACTGTCATATATTATCATGTTTACTTTTCACAAAAGACGAGCAAATCTAAATCCAAGTATTAAGTATTAAATCTAAATTTAAACATTAAATCTAAATCCTAAATTATGAATCTAGATCTTAAATTTAGATAAAATGTTAAATCTAAATCTTAAATCCACTTGTCGGTCCTGCCTGAATATATTTGTCATGTGTTGGTGTTGGACCAATGAACATCAGTTGGTAAAGGGTCATATATTGCCTAGCCTAATTTTATATAATCTGGGACAACTGGCAGTGAGTCTTTTATTTTGACCGACTGTTTTTTGAATAATTGTTTTGATTCAGGTACATTAGTGGATTTTCAGCTGTGAACCAACTATTTACAAGATCCCAATTAGATTGAAGTTGGACTTTAACTAGGCCACCCCAAAACCATAATTTTCTGTCTTTTTGAAGTGTCTCAGAGGTGGATTTCCTGATGTGCTTTAAAATGTGAGCATCTAACTGAATCACACAAATTCATATGATTTATTTAATTTGTATTTTTTCTGTGTGTGTTTGCTTTTTATTTTAAGGCATTTTAGTTTTTGTTTAAGTATTTTCAATAATGTCTTCCATTCACACATAATTATCTGGTCCTGTTTTCAAATTTCCTTTCAACTTGAAACATTTTCTAAGACAGAAACTGGTGGACTGCCCTAGCGCTCTTCCCACTAGGCTTAATGAGTTTTCTGGGGGAAACCCTGGTTTCCAGCTTGAAGCATCAGAAGTATTTTATGTGCGAGTGAGTTATAAAGGTTTTACACGTGAGAGTCCCTCCTCCTGCTTTAAACAGTTTTAAATCACTTTAATGCACCACATTGTAAAGGTGGCTCCTACTCACAGCCCTGGCTTATATTCTGTGATCTGGGCCACATTTGAAAGTAGTTCAGGATCCACACTGAGTAACATTAGCTGAACGCTACAGTACGTCCCCGTTTTAAAATATTCAACACTTCTTAGATTGAATATTTATAAGATGGTTTTTCATCTGATACAGCAGCATAGTGATGTTTGGAAATACATCTATAAACAGAGTTTTACTCAGTTCATATTATGTCAGGCTAAACTATTTTTATTAAATTATTGAGGAAGAGAAATGTTTTCACATAAAAATGCTGGGATCCACACTCTCTTTTTTACTTTTACTTTAAAATACCAGAATGGCACAGTGTCAATTCACCGACTCCTACCAACCCACATAGCCACGACCTTTCAGCTTGTTTCTCTTACAGTTTAATTATTTTATGAATTGTTAGAAATAACAATCACACCAATGTCCATATTGAATTGATAATGTAATTTATCCCCATATATTTTATAGCTTGTGACCCTTTTCCCTGTTATAGTTACTATGAATATGAATCAATCATATTTTCTCACAGTAAATTATGAAAATGTTAGATAAAATTACTTTTAGTGAACAGTGCGATCACTAAAGACTGTTGGGTGCAAAATTACTCCTTTTCGTCTCCAAAAAGTCAGATATGAAGCAACCAAAACAAACACAAATGATATTAAACCATCTTTGTTTTTGTCGGAAAGTTTCATTGGTAAAACCGGCTGACCAAATGTGCTCGAGTTCTGCTTGGGTTGCTAAGTAACGAACTGGGCTTGGCTGTGGTTGTTGCTAGGTAACATCACAGTGCTAATTTTCCAGGCACCAAAAACATTAACTTATTGCCAGAGAAATGGCAATAAGTTTTTTTTTAAGCACTTGCACTGTTTTTAGAAGAAGTTGAGAGATATAATAACGTGCAAAATGTGAATTTAGCGTAAAATGTCCATTTAAAAAAAACTAGATATGATTATTTTAATGCTCTGCTTCAAGTCACGTTAATCCGATGTACTTCCTGTGTTTCTTCTCAGACGGCATCCACTCTGTATCAGCTCAGTGCCTCCTCCAGGTCACCATCATCACCGACGAGATGTTGTCCAACAGCATCACCTTACGCCTGGCCAACACCTCCCAGGAGCACTTCCTGTCCCTGCTGCTCTCCCAGTTCCTGGACGGCGTGGCGCGCGTCCTTTCCGCTGCGCCCGAAGACGTCGTCATCTTCAACATCCAAGACGACACGGACGTTAGCGCACGCATCCTCAACGTCAGCTTGTCCGTGGCCGTTCCCGTGTTTGGAGACGGACACCAGCGTCCCGGACGTCTCGGGAGCGACAGGCCCAGCAGGGGGCCTGAAACCGGGGAGTTTTTCGGCTCGGAGGAGCTCCAGGAGAGGCTCTATCTGAACCGTAGCCTCCTGGCACAGATCTCCTCTCAGGAGGTGCTTCCCTTTGACGACAACATCTGCCTGCGCGAGCCGTGTGAGAACTACATGAAGTGCGTGTCGGTGCTGAAATTCAACAGCCTGGCGCCGTTCGTGGCATCCGACACCATCCTCTTCAGACCCATCCATCCTGTCGCCGGGCTGCGCTGCCGCTGTCCCACCGGCTTTACAGGAGACTACTGCGAGACTGAGATCGACCTCTGCTACTCGAAGCCGTGTGGTGCACACGGTGTGTGCCGCAGCAGGGAGGGGGGCTTCACCTGTGAGTGCCTTGAGGACTTCACAGGTAAGACCTCGATTCCTTACTCTGCAGAGAGTGATTGTCATTTGTCCACATCAGGCACTGATTGTGTGGCGCTCAGTTAGTTACTGACGATAAATACTACATCAGGGCTCGGCGATATGGCTGAAGAACTTATCACCTTATAAGGGTTTCATATCAGTCGATATCGATAATTATTGATCAGTTTTTTTGTTTTAAATATCTGAAGTACTGCCACAACGTTGCTTATGTTTTTAAACAGTTATGAGGCAGTGTGGCAAAACCTAAAACTGCTGTTGTGCAAATTACTCAACAGGTTGTTGCTAGGCAACCAAAGTTGGGGGTGGGACTTGAAGCTTCTTGTTACCCAGCAGCTTGTTGCTAAGTAACCAAAGAGTGAGTGAGTTAGTTGATGCTACCAACTTTGCTTAGCTAGCTAACAGCGGCTAAAACCTTTTCTCTGCCAGATAAAATGTCATACATAACATAAATCCTGAAATTTACTCAAAGCAGCCCACGATGAAACAGTGACTACAAATCTCGTCTTCTTTACACAAATTGCAAAATTACAACTTATATCTCTAAAAAAAATTTGTTACCTTTGTTTTTTTTTTACCAAATACAATTTAAACTTACTTATTTTCCTCTGAGATTTTGTGTTCACAGAGAACAGCAGAATCAAAACTACAAAAAGAATCAAAGTATTTTATTAATACTGAAACAAATTACAAATTTCAGTTTGGGCTTTGGGTTTAAAGGCCTTTTTTTGTAGATTAAGGGTTTTATCAATCCCACCCAGGCTTAGACAGACCCCAACTTGACAAATCAGTTTTGATTTGTCTAAAGAGAGAAAATATCTAACTCTAAATAAAATGTCAATATCAGACTTAACATTGAGGTTTTTGTATGTCCTCCATAGAAATCAAATCTAATGCTTAATTGGTTAGAGAAATAAACACCTGGCTAGTCACCAGCCAATAGAGATGGTGCATCCCTATAAAGCTATACCAGAGTTAAAAACCTTTGTGTTTGTTTTTAGAGACAGTAGAAGAGGCTTCTTTGAAGTCCTGAGATTATGGATTATCTAGTCAAATTAATTAATCTGTCCAACATTAAAATAATGTATGCTATTTTAGGATTTGTTTTCCATTAAACTTGTTTGGATCCCACCTTCCAAGTGTTAATTTTTGACTCTTTCACAAATGTCTGACTGGGACTTCATTGTTTACATCTGACCCTTTGACCCCTTCCTCAGCCCTTGTTGGCTCTTTATTGGTTCAGACTGTCCGCTAATGAAAGGCTCTGCAGACACAATCTGAGTGATGAGGTATTGATTTGAGTCGACTCATTCCACTTGTAGAAAGCTGCAGGAAAAATATACCGGAGTATTTACTTATCTGAGAATTATATGATTGTAAAAAGAAAGTACACCCTTTACTTAGCCTGACAGTTTTAATACACAGCTGATCTGATCTTTGACAGATTAGATTACATTCCCACCATTTTGTCTGTGAAGTTATCATCTCTGGTATTATTTTATCTAATGTTTTTTTAAAAACAAAATGATTAGTGATAGTGAAAAGCTCTGGTTTTCTCCCTTTTGCTTATCTTCAGGTCTTCAAAATACTTCTCCAAAGGAAGTAGATCTAGCCAGGTTCACAGAAGTATTGCTGAAGAGAACAAGGGAAGGAAATGATTAATTTTTAATTATGGTTGTGGATGTACGGTGCGTCCCGGCTGTTAAATGCCTTGTAGTCAAAATACTTAAGAGAGAAAAAAAACAACATAAGCCTCAGAATATGCTGAGACTGAAGGGACAGCGGCTTCCACTTTCAGCATCATGATGAGTTAATTTATCACTGATGGCGGCAAAACAACAAAATTTGTTATTTACTCAGGACTGTAAATTTTTATTACATCTTCAAAGGGTGAAAGATCATCTGATGTAGTTTATGGCTAAAGGAAATAAGGAGATGCTAAAAAAACTGAGTTTAAAATGTAAATTTATTCAATATGGAAATGAAGGTTGTTACCCTCATCTTTTTATAGAGAGGTTAAGTAGGTCAAATCCTGACTTTTAATGAGACTCAAGGTTTCATGCCATCATTGAACAAACCAAGGTTCTTGTTGGATTATTAGTTAGGTAGGATTTTTGGAAAAACTCTACCTGAGGATTCACGACTTGTATAATACAAAGATGTCAAACATGCACAGAAAAATCAGCAGATTTTACTATCAGCTGGCCCAGATTAATGACTCTGAAACTTAAAATTCTGATCGTTTCTGACCGGTGAATGCACCATATCGAAGCCCTATCAGCAGAACTCACTAGTGTAGAGTTTACTTGTTTACTATAAAATTAATTCTTATTGGCTAATATTACTATTAGGTAGTTAGAATAATGTGGCACACTTCAGTACCTAAAATGCTAAGTTTTTTTATTTTTATATATTTTTTGCTACTCTTGTGAGATTAAACTCAATAGTCATAACAACACGGGTGTGACATAAGTTAATTACAAACACTAAGGATAGTAAGTATAAGGGCTGGACAGTATGGCTGAAAATCTTACCATGATATAAGTGTTTCATATCAGGCAATATTTTTAGTTATTGTTTAGTTTTTTTGTTTTAAATTTCTGAAATACTGTCAAACTGGTTACATGACCTTTGCTGTTTTGTCCATTTTTTTTTGTTTTAAGCAATTAGGCGGCAAAACCTGAAACTTCTGGTGGCTGCTAGGTAACCACAAGTTACTTACCAAGTTGTTGCTAGGTAACCACAAGTTACTCACCAAGTTGTTGCTAGGTAACCACAAGTTACTCACCAAGTTGTTGCTAGGTAACCACAAGTTACTTACCAAGTTGTTGCTAGGTAACCACAAGTTACTCACCAAGTTGTTGAAAAAGTGAGTGCGTGAGTTGATGCCACCAACCTTGCTTTGCTCGCCCTGAGAGGTTGAGCGGTTGATGCCTTTCCTTTGTCTACATCCCCCAGAATGTTGTGCGGTTCTGGATCACAGTTCAATGAAATGATTGAATATTCTATCAAATGGATTATCGATTGATATTGATCACGTGTCTTTCACTACATATACTGCTCTGGAAAAAAGTAAGAGCCCACTGCACTCTCCTGGCTTTTGAAAACCTCATTGGTTTTTCCACCAAATATTGCTTTCTGAACTCTTCTTGAGATAAAACATTAGTTTTGTTGTTTCTAAATGAATGTGAACTTCTTCTCTTTGCATTATTAGAGGTCTGAAAGCGCTGCATCTTTTTCATTATTTTGACCATTTTTCATTTTCAGTAAGTAAATACTATATTGTTCTTGCAATTTCGGAGACATGCTGTCAGTAGTTCATAGAATAAAATAACGTTCATTTTACTCAAATATTTACCTATAAATCATACAATAAGATTAGCCCTAGGTGCTTCGTCTTTGGAAAAATGAAGCATCTGGTGTTGACATGTTGCTATGGGGGGGCCCTCAAATGAAGACCTGCTTAGGGCCCCAAAAAGTCTTGGGTCGGCCCTGGCTGCAGGAGCTCAGCACCAATGATCTGGCTGGTATTTAAAATGGATGCCAGTCACGTTTGCCTCCAGCTAAAAATGTTTCCTATTCTTACATATTCCATTAAATTCCACCTCATCAAATACAGAAAAGTTTTCTTTTCCTTTCCACTCATTTGCAAAGCTGCTTATGAAGCCTGAAATAGTGTCGGGTGCTAAGTGTGTGGGCCCGGTCGCTCTGAGTCCAGGCTGAGTGGCACTTATTGGTTCTCACACAGCAGTGGGTGTTGGAGCTGGATGGCAGGAGCTTTTAACGTGAATCAGCGCGGAGAGGGGGAGGCGCGGGGAGAGCAGTGGGCGTATTTTTACCCACACTTTCCAGAATTAATTCCCATCAGCTGGTGAGGTTTGAATGCGAGCGCTGTGAGATGCAGGTGCAGAAGGTCCTGCATCTGAAAATAAACCTCCAGCTGATGTTTCCTGATCAAACTGGGTCATTCAGGCAGGTTCTGTTTGAGGTGTTTTCCTCTGATCCAAAGCTCCCACTGCTTCTCTTTCCATGAGTGTTGAGTTTGCCAGGCTCCGAACTTTGATGGGGCTCGGTATGTGTTCGAGTGCTCAGCTACGCCCTCCACGAATCTGGGTGGGTGGGTAAGTGCCGGAGAGATGCCATGGTGTGTGTAGCAAACGTACGCAGACGATCTGGGTACGTCTGCGTACCCAGACACACAAATACGTCTGTTGATGCGTATTTGTGTGTCTTCCAGTGCGTGAGCAGGCGACGTGGGCGTCGCCAGATGGTAGCAGGGAGGAAAAGGCAAAGGGACGAAGTGAATGGTTTCCTTTGGCTGAGTCACTTTGTAGATGCTGGAGAACAACATGTTGTTTAGCTTGAGCACATTTTCCTGCAGAAAAGGCTCAGCAGGAGAGCAGCATCTTTTTAAAACATCCCCACACTTTAATGCATGCAAGTATTCACCTGCTAAACGCTCACCTCAGTCCCTCTGAAAGTGCTTTTTCTTTACCCTTTCTGTGATCAGGATTTAAATATGCAGGCGTACTCCAGCTTTGGCTCAAAGAAAATAAGGCAAACTTCCACATTCAGAACATCTCGGTGTCTATGATCACCTGCCAAACACTAAAAGCCTCCACAATTTGCTGCTGAGAACGAATGCACGCATTTCCAATTGCATGCACCGTTTTTAAAAAGAGGAGAATTTGCATGTAGTTTGTCCCTGGAGAAAAATCAACCTGGAGAAAACGTCTATTTCACAGCACTGATTCGTGAACAGAAAGCACACTGCAGAAACACAAAAGATTATCAAGTGTTTTTGTCTAGTTTCTATTGAAAATATCTTTGTGTACTTGAAAAAAAAAAAAACCAAACTAACAAGAAACTTTCAACAAAAACAAACCGGTTGGTTTAAAGCAAAAAATCCCTAAAAATAAACAAAAAAGAAGAAGTCCCCCGGCAAAATAATTCAACCAGAAAGGTAAAGAACTAAAACAAACCCCCTGGTCCTGCCAAAAAGTTACTTGTAAGTTAATTTTGTTTATTTCAAGTGTACTAAGATATTTGTTATAGAAATTAGACCAATAATACTTGGTAAACCATAAACCATTAAAATTTCTCTGCGTCTAATTTGTATTTCTTAAAACGTGGCAATATTTGTTAACTTGGTCCTATACAAATGAAAACTGATTTGATTTGACTGATAAAATAATATTTAAGTAAACAACTGTTATCTTAAAGTTCAGTTTAAGTGAGCTAAGGCGGGTCGGATTTGACCCGTGGGCCTTAGGTTTCACACCAGTGGTTTAGAGAATTGATGTATATTTAATTTATGGTCAGAGTAACGAAGATACTAAAATAATCTGGTGACAACATGAGCCAATTCCAGTTTATGATTCCTGTAAACTTCTGATTCCGCAACAGGTTTTTGTTTATTCTGGTTTCCCTGTTATCCTCTGTGTGACTAACATTATTATAACGGTTTTCATCGCTTATTTTGGGACCATATTTCTGTTAAGAGTATAAATATCTGGTTTCAACTGTGGATGTTATTTTAATCTTTGCACATGCTTGACTTTGCCTGTTCAGTTTATACCGTATTTTCTGAATATAGAGCGCACCATACTATAAGCCGCACCTACAAATAAAAAAATAACAAAAAACTGGAAACGTACAAAGCCGCACCGTGCTATAAGCCACTGGTATCTCCGCCGCTCTCGGTTTTCCATACGGACCCAGCACAGGGCAGCAGAGGGCTGCGTCCTAATAAATCTGCTGGATCTCCGTCTCTAAAGCCGAACCGAGTTTACGTGCAGCGGCTCTATTTCTGCCAGATCGACAACCCTCAACTTAAAAGCTCCATCATATGAGTTTGAAGAAATTTCTCCGTTGTGCCTGCTGCTAGCATGTTAGCACTTTCTTCTTTGATTTCCAATTTTGACTTCCAATGATTCACTTCCTGCTAAAGCGCCCCCTGGTGGTTGAAGAAAAATCAACAGAAAAGCCGCACCGGGGTGTAAGCCGCAAGTTTCAAAGCTTAGGAAAAAAGTAGCGGCTTATAGTCCGAAAAATACGGTAGTCAGTCACAGGGTGGTCCACTAAATAATAGTGACTGAAAACAGCACACAATAAGCAGAAACATGTCAATGTTTTACTGAATTTACTGCAAATCAAAGAAAGAATGAACCAGCCTGAACCACATTATCAAAGTTTACATTAATCTGACGCCCAGGGTGAGGGTGCCACTTTTATGTTTAAATAAATATGCCTGATGCGTTCCTGTAACAATCTACAGAGCAATCTTTTAGATCTAGTATCAGTTAATTATCACCAGTCTGATTGCCTGCAATCACATTAACATATTGATACACACATCATCGGGGTTTAATTTGGCACATGATTAGTTGCTCTCAGGAACCCAGCAGATTAATTTTAAAGCTTTGATACAGCTTGCTATTATTACTGTTATGTGCTGCATAAATCTGTCAGACACATAAACATCAGGGATTAGAGTATTAGTCTTCTCTTAATTAAAAACAGAATCCAACAAAACAGGGAAGGTTCTTGCTTAGTGTGAAAATACATCTAAGCTACAAAAAATGTAATAAGAAGCCAAAATTAAACAGTTACAATAACATTTACAATTTGGTTTTTGTCCTCATTGTTGTGCAGCTTGTCTTAGTTGCTTCTTTATTGAGCAGATTAAACAATCACTTGATTAGGGTACAGAAACTGGAGCAGTAATTATGGATTTTAAAAAGGCATATACACATTTAACCATAAAATTCTTATTCAGAAGTCATAAACGTGATTTTATCTGTGGTTGTTTGAATCATATGCTGAAAACATGAGCAATGTGTTACAAGTGGCAAGCTTTCATTGTTTCAAATTAACACAGGTGTACCACAAGGCTCAATTCTTGGCCCACTTCTTTTTAATTTATATATAAATGGTTTGCCATACAGTCCTCATAGCCCTCTGTGTTGTTTAAAATGTCATTTCTCTGTACAGCTGCCTTCATATAAATAAGTTAAACTAAACCTAAATTTGTCTGAGGTATATAATATGTGAGGTTAATTAAAGATAGAGATTTGTTTTTATTAGTAATGATTGCTAACAATAGAAAATGAAATATAAGAAATTGATTGAATATTACAAGCCAGGTCAAAGACGATCAATATTCCTCCTTACTTTAATGACCCTCTGCTGATTAATAAATTCTTGAACTGCTTATTAAATAAATCTTTTCCTAATCTTATGGTTGTTTTGTTCAAGAAATGGAAACATCCCAGAACTTAATCTGTGTTTTAATTTGGGCCTTTTGTGTAAAATTATCAGACTACAATCACAATTCTCTGATTTAATAATCGGCATGTTTGAGTGGGTCAGCGTCCAGATGACCTGTAGCTTTATGAAAAGACTAAATTACTTGTGCATAAATCTGCTGCTTTACTGATCTGATCTCATTATTCACCTCATAATCCTGAGTGGTTGCTTGTTTCAGCTCCTTCTGGTACAAAATATTTGGTGAAACCGACTTTTACTCACTGGGTTTGTCATCTATGACTGCTCACTCTTTTCACTGCAAGACGCTGAAAAAATAAAATTCAGCTGCAAGACCTTCAAAGAAACTTTCAATGCAGGGTTTCTGTGCAATAATCCGGTTCTTTTATGCAAATTACAACCTTGTAAAAATCTATACCTAATATTGATGGATGCAGATTAAAGTAGGTATTGACATGCAGCTTAATAATATAGTTAATTTTTATCTTCCACAATGTGGATGTTATTTATTCACCAGGCCTGTCATTTTCCACCCTGTTTGTTGGGTTCGATAGTAACTAGATTCAATTTTGTTTTGCATGTTTATTATGTGTTACAGAAAATACAACATGCCACAAACCTATTTACCAGATTAATATCAATGATCAATTATTTACATAAAGCACACACTTTGTTAATATACACATCTATATACCACATAAATTACTTTATTTTTTATTTGTGTATTAAATTTCTTAATCTGTCTGAATTTTGTACCATAAACAAGCAAAGGTGGTACGACAATAAAATATCCTGGAATATCACAGAATACAGTAAGCAAATATTTAAATATGAGGGTGAAGGGGATCATATATTTATTTATATTATATAGCCGTGTTTTGTGGGTTATCTCAACTAATTTTAGCTCGGTTTTGTACATTTCTTTGAATTAAACTGATCATTTTTTGGATTTTTCTAACATCTTTCAATTCAAATAATTATTACCTTTCTGTGCAGGACTGTTTGAGTAGAACTGACGTAAATTAAGTTCAAATGTGGTCAGAGATGTTACTAACACCTGCAGTTAGTCAAACACGTTTCATTTATTACTATTGTCTTTTGTCTAAAATTAAGTTAGATTATTTGGTTGTTTGCGAGTTGCTGCTTAATGATGCAAACCAGCAACAAACACATAGTTTGTTTACTGTGTTGGACGTAAAAAGAGGCGTGAAAACATCAGGAGAGACATGTTTGGGTTATTGATTGAATTGTTTGTGTCCCACGCTCCGATGTCCTGCTCACCTGGCTGCTACACCTGGTGGGGGTTTCCTTTCAGTAAACGTCTGACCACACGGAGGCGTTTACCCGATAGCAATAAACGAAGAGCAATAAACCGGCTCTGGCAATATGTTTTCTCCACAGGAAGTCATATCTCAGAGTGGTTCTGACTTGATGTTGCGCTGCAGTGTTTGTCCTCCTTGATTACCTGGAAAAAACTCTGAAAGCTTTATTGCTTTCCACTGGTTTTTAAATGAACAACAACGCAGCTCTGTGAGGAAAAGCTTCGTTTTAGAGACGCCTGACTGCAGCTGTTTGCTACAGAGATAAAAAACAGATGGAGCGCAATTAATACAAGCAGAGAGAAAGCTTTCTATCAACCATCATTCAATGTGCACAACACAGACATCCCCATAAAGAGTAAAGTTTTGTTCATTCACACTTTGTGTTAAATAACCCATCAGTTTATTAGATTATTTAATCTTTATTTAACCAGAAATATGATCATTTTCTAAAAACTAATACCAGTAAAAAGTTATGAGCTAAACTTCCTTACAAATATGTGCACCTATTATAAACGACAGTGGTTAGGACACTAAAGCTTACCTGTAGGTACAAAATGCAGAGCAGTGTTTGGAAAATGTGAATTGATCACCACTGATATCATCATTACAAAAATACCAACCCAGAATGTATACATGAATTTTAACCAACTTTTCTGGCACATCATTTGCTTTCCACTTTTCTGATGAGAGTAAAACGAATTCAGATCAATAGGAAGGATTTAATGTGAAGTATTGAAACCTCTAAATAAAAAGTTGACCCAGAAGGCAAACATCCCCAAAAACATCCCAAAAGCATCGCAGAACAAACACAAGCTAAGCTACTTATTATAATACGTTTCTTAATGCATGGCTTAGCAGAAAAACATGGCTGAATATTAGCCCAAAACACTAAATTACTGTCCCTCCAAGAATAACATCCCAACCAAGAACTCTTGAGTTTATTTAGACTGAATGGATTTTTCTCGAAACAAAGAACAGACTGAATGGAGTGATTAATAGTCGGGAGTAAATAAAGAGCCTGATAATCAGAGCTGAAGATGTGGGCTCTGGGTGTGTGTCAGTGTTACAGGAGCGCTGCAGAAACCTTCGCCCTGCTGACTGAGTGGCTTTGACACAAATTCCTGCTCACTCAGGGGACGACAAACAGTCTCGCCTCAGCAAATGCTGCAGTCCCAACGGGCCGGATGAGCGCGATAAGATGGATGTTATTCAGAAAAACTGCAGCTGACCAGAATGTCAGTGACGCCGATTTGGAAGAGTTTTATTTTCCTCACAGCTCACAGATGACAACATGGCTAATAAGCTTAGATCAAGATTCAAAACTGCTGCTTCACATCATTATGGTTCTGGTTTTTGGGAAAGAAAATGGATCAATTTGTCCATTTTCAATCAGTTCATTCCACCATTATGAAACCAAGCGCCACCTTTTCTGCCCAGTTTACTTACATTTCATCCATTTACACTTAACTCATTAGTTTAATTTCCTTGATAGTTTTCTAACTTTTATAAATAAATATAAAAGTTAGAAAACCTCATGTATTATCCAACTCAGTTGCTTGTTATTTTCTGAACTTTTTATTTTTACTGATTGACTCAATTAATCGTTACTAAATGAGAGAGATTAGTTTCACTGATCAATCTAATAAACTTCATAGCAATCTCCTGATGGTAAATAATATTTATTGGAGTCACAGTTTCATGCAACAAACTAGGAGCATATTAGAAAAATAACATTTTAATTATAGGTTGTCAAATAGGTGTGAAACCTACAAACAGCTGGCTGTAAATCAGCCAAACCTGTAAAAGTTTGTAAAGGAAAAAGGTAAAAATGATCGAAAAACATTTTCCATCAACTATAATCATCTGCTTGCAATTTTCATTTTTCTTCTGTTTGTTTCCTTTCATCTCGAAACAATTGCTCAATGCCAGTCTGTAACAATTGCAACAATTTATTGTGATTTACTTCAATTGTTTTAGATTTTGCTTTATACATAATTGGTAACATTTTAGTTCATCTAATACTCCGTTTATCTAACAATTCATTTTTTGTTGATCGATCTTTTTATAATGCAAATGTTGCTTTGCATTATAAAGGAACATTGCTGTGTTAAAATGTTGCTGTGCTTCATTTGTTTATTAAAATTGATGATCTATTAATAGCTTCAGTAGAACTACAGAAATCTAACAAAAATAGCCTTAGAAGAAAGGCTGTTTGGTATTGTACGGACTCGTCACCTGATCAACATTAAGGTGCAATTTATGCTCCTACTCTACAAAGTTAGATTCATTTTATCACTCTTTTAGAAAACATGGATGCTGTGTCTGATGTGCAGGCAGCGCACAAACTCTCTTTTCTTGTCTGATTTCTTGTAATGCTCTGATGAAGTCGTCAAGCCGTCTGCAAAGTGTGAAAAACGTTCAGAAAATCATCCTGAGCTGCCACAGTCTGCAGAAAAGTGCAATCATTTTGTCTTCAAAACCACTTCCAGCTCGGTGCTCTTGAGCCGTCATGTTGTTTCGCTGAATGAGAATTGAGCTCAAACTGCAGCCTTATTCCCAGAAGGAGGCGGGGGGCGTCAGAGCAGAGAGAGAGGTCAACCCTGCAGACGCCGCTGAGGAGAAATAAACCACGGTTCACAGTCTGAACACGTCGAAATCAGATGTCAATTGATGCTCCTAATCAATTATTTCTTTATGAATTTTCCCTGCAGGCCTGTTTGAATTTGAAACTATTTTTACATCACAGACATTAGGATTAGGATTAATAAGCTTGGAATTTTGGAGACATGTAGTCATAGAACAAAATAACAATGTTCACTTTACTCAAACATTTACCTATAAGAAGTAAAATCAGAGAAACTGATCGTTTTAACCTCCTGGTCATGAATTGTATTAATCCTCATTCCTCCTCTTCACCGATCTCCAGGAGAGCGCTGCGAGCTGTCGTCCCGTTCGGGTCGCTGCGCTGCTGGAGTCTGCAAGAACGGAGGCACCTGCGTGAACCTGCTGGTCGGCGGCTTCAAGTGCGAGTGTCCGTCCGGCGGCTACGAGAAGCCCTACTGCGAGATGACCACTCGCAACTTCCCTCCAAGCTCCTTCCTCACCTTCAAGGGCCTCCGCCAGCGCTTCCACTTCACCCTCTCCCTCACGTAAGCTCCTCCAGCTCCGCCGCCTGTCAGTGATTCACACTCCACCCACATCACACATGGGTTAGCGCTCACCTCCACCGTTGGGTGCTCAGATTTACATAACCTTAATGTAGATAAGTGACAGTAATAGCATCACTGGAAAGCAGTCCTCCTCATAAGGGCCACTTCAGAGTCAGAGTAAAGCCCTGATACTGAACCATTAGAGTCGGCTGAGTGTTGGATGTGAGCAGCTATGTTAACTAAAAGATGAGACAAAAAAGCTTTGTTTTTGGAGAGGTGTTGCATAACGGGAGGATGTTAGTCCCATAAAGTCGGGTCTTATTACAGTCACTGTGTCAGTCGTCACTTTGAGCTGTGAGTCAGAGGTTGGCCTATTTCAGCACAGTCTTCCTCTCCCTGGCGGTGACTGACAGAAGCTGTCTCATCAGCATCATCATTACTGCGGTCGTTCTTCCTTGTGATTTCTGTTTCTGGTCAGTCTGTGTAACCCAGTAGCCAAGAAATCGGGGCATGCTCCTGGGAGTGTTATTTCTAGGCATGACTGTAGATGGAGTCAAATTTATTTGATCACTCAAACCATGACAGGTTTGACAATCAGCTCGACTGTCGTCTGATACTCGGCGCAAGGGAACCGTGGAAAATGTTTCAAATGGGTGTAAAAATGTAAAATTATGAATGTATGATAAAGGTGACCTGTTATGCTTTCCTGAACAGGTTAGGAGAGGTCTAAACAAAACATGTTCACTACATTTCCTGCACAAACTCATTCTCAGATAATGAGATTTTAGTCTGTCCAGTTTAGAATGAGAATGAGATGTTTGAGTTCTTCTTGTCGCCCCCAACTCAAACTATTAGGGCTGTTGTAAAAGAATATTTTAGTAATCGAGTACTCTAGTCATTATTTTTACGATTCTTTCTCTCTGTATAACTACAGCAGCTGGCAGCGCCCTTCCCACCGTACGCCTTCAAATGGTGGCAACCGCTTTGCCAGGAGAGGAAAAACTGTTGTACTACAACCGTCGCGTCCGTAACTTTAAAAACGCTTAATGGTTCCCCAAAAAACGACAGAAACCCAGAGACTCTGCCTTTATGCTGCTAGCACAGAGCAGCAACTCAGAGGTGGAAGTGAGCACGCTGCCCATCACAGACAATGATCGGGCTCAAACATGGTGCGCTAAATGATGAAACATAATTTTACGAAGCTTTGAGCCAGATACATTTTCAAGGAATCGTTATAGCCCCTAGAAATTATACAACCATACATCTTTAAAAAGCATTAGTAGGGCCTCCTGCATAACCAACAAGAATGTAGCAAGTGGTTTTTGGATGGTAAGTCAGGAAACAAAGCACTTGTCCTTTCCAGCAGCCATTGTACGGCGCATACAGCAGTAAAACCAGCTGACCAAACGTGCTGGAGCTCCACTTGGGTTGCTAGGTAACGGTGACTTAACAACCGTTTTTGAAAGGGCTCATTTTCTAGACACTAAAACACTTTTTCACAAACTGACTGGGTGTTTTTTTAAGCTCTTGGGTTTTGTAGCTGCGGTAGAGACACAAATGGAAGTACAAAAATGTGCAAAATAGAAGTTTAAATTTCTCAAAACAAACTCAAATACTTTGTATAACTTGATTTGGTATAATTGGCTGCAATCATATTTCAGAAGGGGGGCTTGAGTTGAATAAATCTTAGGATTTGTTCAGCAGAATGTAGGTTTTGTAAGTTGTGATTTCACCTAATTAAGCCAGATGCTGCGGGTCAGAGTTAAGCTGCATGCCAGGACAGACACGCCTCCCCATCTGTGTGATGAAATAAGGTCCGTTTTAAAAGCTGTTCACTGTGTTTCGTATCTGTCACAACAGGCCAAAACAAGTGTCGGCTTTCAGATATCACACAGAAATGCGTCCTGACATTTTAGCGCAGATGTTGCAGCGGCTGTCGCTCACAAAGGCCGCCGGTGGAAACAGAACCCCCTCAGTGAGCTTTACAGACTCGGTCCATCTTTAAGGATCCAATGACAGTCCCTTTTTGATGAAGAACCGCTCGGACCGGTTCTGAAACCAGGCCGTGTTTCAGAGGCTCATCGGAGGAGCTACGAAGTGGCTGCTGTGAGAAAGGTGTCGGGTCTGTCACCTGAGCCAGCGCCGATCCGGTTTCTCACTGAAAAAAGCCTCCATTATGACAACTCCAGAGCCAGAGTTGTCATAATGGACAACTCCTGAAGAAAATTAGTTTCTTCAGGAGTGAAAACTAATTTTAGGCCTTTAACTTTACAGGCGAGGCTTAGATTTCACCATGAATGCAGTCCTTTGTTTTGGGTTCAGCAGTGGCTCAACTTATCAGCTGTTAACAGAGACATAAAATAAAAAGCTGTTTCATGTTGATGTTTATAGTTATTCTGTAAATTTAGCATGCTAGGATGAAATTTTGATGTTTTGAATAATCTCAGTGAATGAGGGAAAATATACAATATTGTTAGTATTCCAGAGGAAATGTGAGTTTAAATCTATCATGAAGTAAAAGGAGCCTGGTAGAAATATTAGTTTGCTCTGCAGGTACAACATAAACAATATATTACATTTTTAGGATCAGATTTTTTTTTTTTTTCATCCAATAATCCAATGGTCTCAATTAAATCGAGACTAAAAAGCTTTACAGAAAAACAATTATCTGAGCACCAGTTAGGTCAGTGTGGTGGATATGTACAGCTTTAGTGCTTCTGAACTGGTTTTTAAATGGTTTTGCTACCAATAAGTCAGAACTTTTCATTTATAAGACACTTTGATCAATGAATTTCCAGGCTGTAAAAGATCTTTGGACCACTTGTTGGACTCCTTGCATTAGTTTGGTGTGGAGTGTTTTAGATGCAGCTTAATCTCCTTATTTTCAGTCATGACAATCAGTGAAGATATAACATGCAGTGTTATATCTTCACATGGGTTCCTTTTATAAACCCATAAATCCTTCAGACATATATTTTACTTTCCTGCAGGAAGCAACACCAAACATGCAGACAGATCTATGGTGCAGATCAAACCATTTTCATGTGCTGCATTGACCCAGGGCCTAAATCTAATAGACTTGAGAATGACTGAGTTTAATCTGACTGAGTTTAAACAAGTTAAGAAAGAAAAAAAGGTTAAAAAAAATTCACTCTTAAAATGTCCAAAACACACAGAGACTTGTAGCTAGCATTGACTCTGAAGGGTCAAATACACGCCTCCTCTTTTAGATTTATGTTTGCAAACACATTTAAAAACCATGAATCATATTTCTCCCACCTCACAAATATAAAATACTTCAGATTGATCCATTACAATGATCTGTAACCTTTGTAATCCAAAGAGACTCTTATGTCATCAGTCCAGCAGAACAAATGTTACGTTACCTTTTGAAAAAACAAAACTTTTAACTTTAGATGAATATCTACTGCAGGAAATGTGTTATAATTGTTAAAGATCCACTGTTTTGTTTGGTTTTTAGGATTTAATATAAAAATAAGCAGAAAACCTTTGCAAAAGGAGGATGGGTTAATTTTCAGCTATGGGATGTTATTTGTGGAAAATGATGTGGATAAAAAAACGCTTAGTTTCCAATCTAATGGTAAGAACAAATCTAAAAGAATACCTGTATCGTTAGGGCTTTTTGTGGAAGTTTGTCATATAAAACAAACTAACAAAAACAGCTAAAACCTGCATTTGATGTTATGTAAATATATTTAGAAGCATTAATTTGTTTATAATTTTCTCTGCAGGCCCTCTGGTTTATCACAAACACATTCTGAAGTTTTTTGGTTGTTACTTGGCAAAACTGAAAAGGCTGAAGGGGTGTAAATACTTTCCTGTGCAGGAACCATTAAACAGCTCTGGTTCCTTCCTGCTGGTGCCTAAATGTTGAGGAAAATCTTCATACTGGGTAGAATGGTGTGAAAAAACTGCAAACATTTGAATGACCAACTTTAAAAGCCATTGATAAACCCTGACATGCAACCAGACACATCATTACTGAGCTAGTAGGAAATGGTAAATGTAAGGAATTAAAGGATCGATCACGGTTCTTCCTTTATTGTCTTTAAATAACCAGACTAGCTGGTTGAAGCAGCAACGCGTTCGTAAATGAGCGACTCAGGAAGCTGAGAGGTCTCCTAAGTCATTACAGTTCATCCTGTTGGGAGCTTGAACCAATTTCCAGATTAACGACCCATTAGACACGTTCACTTAAGGAAGCACCAGGAGATAATTTAAGGTATTAGGATTCATCCTACTTTTATTTGCCCTTCATATTTAATACAGCTTTAAAACTTTCACTTCCATCTTCTCAAAGTAAACAATTTAAAAACTACAGCAGATATTGAGATGTTAATTGTGTGGATTTTACTGTAAATCCCATGGAGGGTTTTCCTCTTTCCGCCCCGCTGGTCCCACCCTATGGATTTTGGCGTGTTATCGTAGCGTGACACGGTCCCCCACATACGGCCAGGCTGGTTGTTATTTTTACTGATGGGTGCCTAATGTGACGTGCAGTGATGCCAGCAAAGTCGCTGTTTAGTTCTGGTTGATTACCCTCATAGTTCAGAGGGCTTAAGGGGGGGCAATGTGGAGCATCCTTTTAAATCGATACGTCAGAGAGTGAAAGAGGATGTAGATGCTGATTCTCTTTGGCTTTCTGGGTTTTTTGCTGTATTATCCACTGGAGCATCAGCATCCTCTTTTTCTCCGAGGTCATGATTAGTGTTTTTTTTTTTTTCCCCCAGTAAGCAGGTCAGCGTTGCAATGCCCCCTGGCTGCTCTTCAGCTCGGGAATCCCTGCACTAACAGCATCATGACAACATCGCCTGAAACCCTGATGACTTCAGGAGAGGCGAGGGGGGCTGCAGCTGCTAAAACTAAACGCACTGATAGACATCCGGATGTTTGAACGACATCTTTCCTCTGAAAGTTAAAGAGAAATCACAGAAAAAAATCTACGTCTCCATTAGAGGGAAGAGAGAGAGTCAGAGTGACCTTTGTGGAGGAGAAATTAATTCCTCTAAAGACGCTACATTTTAGTCGAGTAACTGACCAGAAAATTCAGACGCCAATCTGAACAGCAGATCCATTGTTCGGTTTGCTATGGGGAAGATGCAAAAACTGCAAAAACACAAACATTTTTGTCTGGTTTCTGGTACAAATATCTTAGTACACTTGAAGTAAGACAAAGATAACTTAAAAGTATTCATTCAGCAAGCTATAGGAGCTTGTTTTAAGTAAATAATTGCTTAAAACTGGTATATTATTGTACTTATAACAAAACATTTTCTCCAGGTTATAATCTAAATAATCTGCCTGGGAAACTAGAACTTTAACCAACATTAAGGATTTATTTACTTAAAACAAGCTCATTTATCCTGCTGAAAAGTTGCTTCTAAGTTAGTTTTGTCGTATTTCAAGTGAACTAAGATATTTGGTAAGTTTTTGTGTTTTTGCAGTGAAATAATGTAGGTTTTGAACCAGTTTTAAATATCGCAGTGACCCGTTTCTGCAGACCACAGCAGACAGGTGAATAAGGGAAGTTTTATAACTCTCTGTGCGCAGATGGATTGAAACGAAGTAAACTCGCTGCTTCTAAATGTTTATCTGTATTAAAATATGCATAAAAAAGCACAAATCTTCTAATGTGGCTTTGAGTGTGCAGAAGCAGAAATCTGACTTAAACGTTTGGTTAGACACCAGGAGCGTTCTGCTCTCTCTTCTGCGAGGAGGAGAAAACATTTTAGAGATGTTTTTGCGATCACTCTGAACCGCCTTACTACGCTCTGCTTGCTGCTTGCAGTCCTCTGATGCCCCCACCCCACAGCTTTGACTTCGCCCTAGTTTTCGTCTCTTTGTTTTAGTGTCATTTAATGTGCATCTCCTATCTATTCCTTTCCTGCAAACTGAAAAATTCACATTTTTCTCTGAGACTTGAGCTTTCAGTGAACATCATTATCTGGAGAATTTACCATTATGATCAAACTGAAAGTAAATGATGATTTAATATAATTTGAAATGTCTCCCACTAAGGTGGATGTGAGGAAATAGTAGATACTGTTAAATAGGTCAGAGCAGACCACTACTCTATTTCTTCTCTCTCATATGTCTGCCAGCATAAAATATGCTGTTTCTACTTTATCAGTTGTGTGATATAAATAGACTTACTCTGAGGGAAAAATTCAATCTGAGCGGTAATTTTAACTCCAAGCAACAGGAAACAGGAGGTTAAACAGAGTGAGTAAAAATGTCTTTTCTTATGTCCAGCTGAGTCTGGTAACCAAAACCTTCACTAAAGTAAGAGAAGCACGACTTCAACGTGTTTTTACTCAAGTAAAAGTAAAAAGTCATCCAAAAAATTACTTAAGAGTAAAAAAAGTACTTGGTAAAGAGGGCATGCAAGTGATTTTAAAATGATGCTGTCTGGCAGACATATATGAAGTTGCAATGAAATGTAAATGTAAACTAATTCTGACATTTAAAGGACTCAAATAAAAAAAATGACCACAAATAATTGCAAACTAATATGGTAGAGTAATACTGCCATACTAAGAAAAAAGTAAATAAAATTACGAGAAAAAAGTTGCACAAGAATAAAGTTTAAATAATGAGAATAAAGTTGTAATATTACAAGTTCTCATATCATTTCAACTTTATTCCTATGTGACTTTATTCTTGTAATAGTCATAATATTACGACTTTATTGTTATAATATTATGACTTTATTATCTTTTTGTCTTAGCAGGTCCTAATATTCTGTTGTAGAATAACTGTCTGTCCACATTTGATTTATTCTGGGCTTATGCTAAAATTAGCTTGTTTCCATATTAAAATGTTCTGAGTTTCAGTGTATTTTAATAATACTTTTTGTATTCAGTGTCAACTTTTAACATCTTTGACGGTTGCAGTGTCAGCATCACATTGTTTTAATGGGCTGTTGCCTAAAAACACTGGAAATACAAACAGTTCAGTAATAGTTTTCCAATTTGTTTCCAGTAATTTTACAGAATCTAAAAATGTGTTGTGGGTGTCCTAGAAAATTCTTAAGATATTTCGTATTTAAGTCTCTCTCAAATTCATTTACGAACTTTTTTTTTTCTTGTTCAAAGCATTATTTGTTTTATTTTTAAATTTTTATTACAGCCTTATTTTAAGGTAAATTTTAGAATGAGATATTATTTCAGAAACAGATATGAGAGCTCAGAGTTGGTTGGAAAAAATTAAAAGTAATAAATTTGTTTCTCAGATTCGCCACCAAAGAGCCAAACGGTTTGTTGATGTATAACGGACGCTTCAACGAAAAACATGACTTCATCGCCATGGAGATCATCAACGAGCAGATTCAGCTCACCTTCTCTGCAGGTACATTTTCATGTTTCTTTTTCTTCCCTCTACACAAAATTGTCAAGTCAAATGGACCTGAGGGCCAAAATAATGTTCTTTTACCTCGGCAACAATAAGCAAAGCATTCAAAGTAGTCAGATTTATTGTTGGAATAGGATATGTAAATTAAAATAGATCCAAAACTTTAAAAAGGTTTTGCAGGTTTGCCTCCTTAAAAGAAATGTTAAAAATTTTTAAGCATTTTTTGTTTGAAAATTGACAAAAGTTTTTCAAAGAAAGGATTTAGGTCAGTCTTTCTTTGAAAACACTTCCTGTATTCAGCCAAGTTTAATAAATTAATAAAGAGTATTTGTTTGCAGTGAAGTGAACTTTTGCCTAAAGGTCACTGGACAGATGTTGACTTTGGAAGAGATTGTAAACTCCATGGTGAGTTAGAGACAAATATTGGTGCCAGTATTTTCTATTGATGAAGATTTTAATATCATTTTGCCCTCGTTAAAAACAGAAAGTCTCTTTCTACATCAACACCTGAGCATTTGTGTCACTCTTGAACTGAAGTCAAGGGCCGCACACAATCAGTGCACGGACCACAAATGGCCCTCGGGCCGCAGTTTGGACAGCTTGAGTGCATCTCCTGACTCCTTCTGTTGTTCCTCAGGAGAAACCCAGACCACAGTTTCTCCGTTCATCCTGGGAGGCGTCAGCGATGGCCAGTGGCACACGGTGGAGGTCCATTACTACAACAAGGTCAGTGGGAACGGCTCACTCCATTCGCCATAAATGGTTAAATGTATTATTCTGTATTCGAGGAATTTAAATATTTTACTTTCTGTCCATAATAATTTGTGCCGAAAAGGTTGACAGGCTAACAGGAAGTGTTTGTTAAATTAATCATCTGAAAGCAGATGTGTTATGGATTCATGATGTACAGCGGTTCCTTTAAGCCAGAGTTTATCAGAGTTTCAAACTTTTAGCCGACAGAAGAGCAGCTACAGACACACCGGTAACCGGAGCTGTCTGCTGTTAAACATGGGAACGCTTTATTTGAAGACTGACATGACACATAAACATGACATCTGTTACGAAGATGAAGGAGTCTTCATAAATGTTTACGACTGTTGTAATGAAGTGTCCATTTGGTAAATAATGGCACTTTTAATGCAAAGTTCAATTAAAATTTGCATTAAAAGTCCATTAAAAGTGTCAACTTTGCATTAAAACTATCACGGTTGCAGTTTTCTGGACGACAGCAGATTACTGATCTTTAAAAGAATCTGACCTGCTGATTCCGATTTTGATCAATGCCTTTTTTTTTTTCTTTGCTCTGGAATGTTTCTAAATATATCAAGAAAGTTGTTGAGTTGGTAACAGTGGGGTGACTTTTAACTGTAAACCTGCAGATGTGACCTGATCCAACGTCTCTCACAAGAGTGCAAAGGAGGACAGTGGTTGATTTTTAGACCTTTGCTGAGGGAGATAAGAAGATTCCTTAATCACCAAAATTAAGGAATCGGTGCAGCCCTAAATTAACATAGTTACTTGATTGTGCTATAAAATGACAATATAACATATAATGCTACCTTTTTAAGGATTATATGCTTAAAAACTGGCAGTACATGTATTTTCCACTTGGAGGTGCATTTGATAAATGAGGGCTGTTGTTTTGTAGGACCTTTAAAAAGCCACAGTGTAAGTGTGAACCTGTTAGCATTCAGTGTTGTTGTCCTGCAGGCACAGATGACTGGCAGCTGCCACTCTTCCTCTGTGGTCCTCAGCATGTTCGTAGCCTGTCTGTAAACGGTGCAGACAGGGAACTGTGGGCTGTTCTCTGTCTGCTGACAGGCTGATGATGTGGAAGAGAGCCAGAGCGACTCTGACCCAAACAGACCCTCAGACCAGACATGAGGGGGCCTGACTGAATGAAAACCAGAGAGTGGGAAGACATTGTTTTTCCAGACATGCTCTGATTGTTCTAAATATGTTTGGCTGCTTCGTTTCTGTGTAAGAATATCAGAACGGCTCAATCAGTGCAGGAATGTGTGGAGCTGTTGTCTGCGCTCAGTATTTTCCCACCCGGGACAAACACAAACACACACAGGATGTCACATTTTTGTTTATTGAGGAAGTCACTTTGCATCATAAAGATGCTGCCAGGCAACCCTCCTGCAGCGTGCATTTACCATTCAGTGTGCATGATGACATGAGCGTGTCAGATTTTAGCCTGCGGCATGCAGTGATGAAGAGGGAGTTTGGATGAAAACTTGTTGACTCTTTGCTTTTTAATCTTTTTTTTTTCTGCAGACATTAAAACCTCATTAATCCCTCAAATCTAATGGCTCACTGATTCCTTTCTGTTTCTCCAACCTGCACGTTTCATTGCAAGCGTGCTGCATGTGATTACCAGTGTGATAAAAATAACTTCAGGTTTCTGTGAGAAGGGGCACGGCTCAGCTGCCTAACTCGACTGAAACTCAAATAATTCAAAACAATTATTTATTTATTTAAGTGAGCTTTTGAGTTTTCATGGTAAAAACTAGGAGAGAATTTGTCAAAAATGTTTAGTCCACTTCAATCGAACTCCAGTTTGTTTGCCAAGAAAGTCCGGTTCGTTTAGGGAGGTGTGAACTCTGATGTGGACCTAAAAACCTCAACTCTGGTCCACATAAAACCCAAGTTTCCATTCATTTGAAGTGAACTCCGGTGTAGTTCAGATGCTGTTTACGCCGATCGGACCGGAGACCGCTCGAAAAGCAGGAAGTGGACTACAGCATAGGGAATTCTGGGTAAATACAACAAAAACAAACTTTTATGTCTCCTTGGGGTATTTCTACTAGCGCTAGCATGCGCTAGCTGCTAGCATGTCTCCTCGTGCTAGCATGTCTCCTAGCGCTATCAGAATTTTTTTTTTTTTTTTTTTTTTTTTACCAAAGAGAAATCCTGCAAATGCTAAAATCTGATGGTATTCCATTTTTGTTTACATTTTGTTAAGAGGGAAGTTGAGCTCATGTCTTCTTCAGAGGTTTTTGCGTCGTTTTGTTCAGTGGTTCTTGGTGCAGCGCCACCACAGGCGAGGAGGTGAACAGGTGCTTCATTTGACTGAAAGCGAACTGCAGCAGCTTCAAATGTAACAAATGTTGCAGATTTGGTCTGCCAGACTGTGAGGCGCGAAAATCCTCCTGGTTACTAGATTTTATTGGTTTTATTTATGTATTGCTGAAGTGTCTCTGCTTCAACACACCTGAGTCATTTAATAGGTAGGCCTGTCATAGTAACACATTCTGCTGGATGTCAAATTGTCCCAAAAGTTATTGTGATAAAATTATTGTTTTGAGACTTTTTTCAAGTAAAAATAATGAATAATAATTCAAGAGCACATCCTCAAAGATTAATAAACTTAAAATTATGATGAATATTTAACACTGGAACTGGAAGACATTTTAAATATCCAAAATAAATAAACAAAACAACAGAAGCAACAAATAAAGTGAATTATGGAGCCACTCTAAATAAATTTGTCCTTCAATAAAAGACCAAAGCACCAAACTGACGACTTTTATTAGTTTTTGGTAGAAAAACGATAAATCATGCAGATGAAAACTATTGAGCTTGTTTTAATTTATCATGCCAATAATTGATTCATTGCTTATTGCGACAGGCCTAATGACGGGGTGGGTCATAAATACCAGAAGTGTTTGGGGGTTTCCTAGCTGAACTGATCCTCTCCACCTTGGTTGCGCTGCTCTTCCTGAGGTGGGAACAGAAGCTCCTCCTGCTGGAGGTGTCCCACAGCTCCCCTCTCTGACCCGTCCCTGTCCGCAGGGGGCGGTGCAGGGGGGTGTTTTAGATTGAAATGTGGCTTTCAGTGGGGTGGGGGACTGTGGAGAATGGCAATGACCGCTGCCTTTGTGTTTGGCCCCCGCTTCCTTTGGGGACCGCGGGCAGTGAATGATGCGGCCTCGGGGGAAGGTGCCCCTCTCCTCCTCTAAAGCCGAGCGCCGGAGCCGCGACAGAGGAGGGCGAAGAAAGTATGAACGAGTCGGGGCCGACCTCTCCTGTTGCTATGGTTTCCCAGTCAATCTCAGATCCAGTATTTGTGCCGCCTGCTGTCATGCTCCTTCCCCACTTTTGTCACCCTCTGCTCCCCCCATGTGACAGGGAACTCATATTCCCATAATCCCCTGTAGTGGCGGGCGAGAGCGGTGTTTAATGTGCTGCAGAGCAAATATGTGCGCTGCAGTCAGCTGTGACAGGTCGGCGTTTTGTGCAGCGGAGAGACGTCCTGACAGACGGGCTTTATTGGAGAGTCAATAGGCGTGACTGATGACAGCAGAGGTCGCTGAAAGGAGCGCCCAAGCTGGAGCGCTGCCTTCTTCCAGCGCTTTCACAGCGCAGGGAAAAAGCCGTGGAAAAGAGCATGTCGGATGATTTCACCTTCATCAATTCACACAACATGTTTGCTTTTTTCATCATCGACAAATTTGTAACAAATTGGCCTCAAAGAGCGCAAACCGGAAAGAAAAAAAAGCTTCCTTTGGGGTTGTGGTTTTTTTGTTGTTTTTTTTTTACATTTCACCGCTGAGTGATGGAGAGTTTCACTGTGCATTGTGACTTTCTGTGGGAAAGGTGCAGAGTTACACGGCCCGAGCGGTTATATATTATCAAATAAGCCTCTCTGAAGGCATTAATTCACCAGAAATGCTCTCTGTGGTTGGATCCTGTTATTAAACCATGAGCCTTTCTAAAGCGAGACAGTCAATCCTGAAAATTGATTGCTAAAGCTGAGCTGCAAGGTGTCCAGCAGAATAATTAGGAAGCTCCTGATGGTTCTTAATGAGCTGTTTACCTTCAAGACAAGACATAATGCTCTGAGCATGCTCAGTGGCACTTCTCACCATTTATCTCCTCAGAGTGAGAGGTCACACTTCATCCTGCGGCAACTCTGGTTAAAAATTTAAATCTACAACATTTCATGGTTTTTATTCAGTTGATTAGATATGTGGATTTGTTTTGGTGAAAATTACTATAAAAGATCAGGGCAACGCCTACATTATGGGGCTAAAATGGTGAAGATAAATGTGAAAAAGTCAGGCTTTAGCAGGTTTGTTTTAAATTTACATCAAGCTTTACAACGAAAAGTTTTGGTGTTTAGATTTACAACAAGCCCATAAAATATAAATCACAAAGAAAAATGTTTTCAACTGAAATATGTCAGCAGATTTGTTTTCTGATGTATTCATTTTACTTAATTTGAGTGAATATGTTAACCTTTTCAACCTTATAGGCAACTTTAACCACATGCAGCACAATTACTAGCACATTTGATTTTAATGGTTTTTGCACATTTTTCCATAAATTTGTATAGAAACTGTGAAATAGAATAAATTTTTAAGAGTTGTTTAACGAAATGGGGGTCTGAGTTACATCCAGAATACCCAAAAATTGTTCCTATAGAGTAGCACTACTTCAGAATATTTTAGGTATCTGGTAAAAAGGCTTCTCAGTTACTGAGTAAATGAGAAGCCTTTAAAATCATTTAATATTTTATGATTTTAAAATCATTTAATATTTTAAAAAATTACATCAGCAGACAGACCAAAATAAAGTTGGATATGTGAAAATTTTGACATTTTAAAGACCTTTAAAGCTCTTGAACCGTTTCAAAACCTTTCTGAATGTAACATCACAAATCAGCAGACACTGCCTGTCTCCTAGCAAAAACAGCCAGGCCCAACCCGTTACCTAGCAACACAAACTGAATTCCAGCATGTTTGGTCAGCTGTATACACTGTACAATGGCTGCTGGAAGAGCCAAGTGTTTTGTTGTTGACCTACCACACAGGAACCACTTGTTGCATTTTTGTTGGATGTGCATGAGGCTCCACTTGTGCTTTTCAAAGCTGTATGGTTGTATAATAGTGCATTTGTTTTCAGCTGTTTCTACGTGCTGACATAAATGTTGAGTTGGGCGGCGTGGCCGGCAGCAGTTTATTTGGATTTAAAGTGACTAAAGTCTCATTATCTGAGAATGATTTTGTGTAAAAAGTGTAATGAACATGTTTTGGATGATTTACCAGTTCAAGGAAGCTCAGGAGGTCACCGTTAATACTGTCCCCGTCTCGTTCATATCACAAGACTGCAGGAATTCGGTGGGCTGCAGCCTCTCCTGTAACTGGAAACTCTGAGAATTAATCTAATCTGCTCAGCGTGGAAATCATGTGAGTGACGTTCAACTGCGGCGGCGCCTTGAGCTAAAATTAAATCAGTCATCGTCGCATTGTCTGATAGAGTCTGTTTGATTTTTAATAAACCTCCGCCGTGATGGAGCGGCTGAGGATGCTGCAGTTAGATGTCCACTTTCTCTCCTGCTGGATGTCTGCTGCATCGCAGACAGATAAAGCTGTCTGATCCATAACAGCTGAGCAATCAGGAAATTATAGTTCCTCAAACCCCTGGAGCCGAACTGAAAGGTTCTGTTTTAATCCAACCTCATAAAGAGTTAAAGATCCTGACAGTAAAAAAAAAAACAAAACAAAACCTAACATTATCTGCTCATGAGATGATTAAATGTGTGTGAGCAGCTGAGTGCTTGGCGGCTCCAGTTTGAACCCACGTGACCTCTGAGTGACCCTGGAGACGCAGGGCAGCGTGTGACGAGGTCGCGCCCTTTTATTGACGCCATCATAACTCTTTCCACCCTGAACCCGCCTCCTTTTGTCGCTATTGATTCCAGACACAAAGAGGAAGATTTTTTTTCCTCCTACAGAATGAAACCCTCTAAATGTGTGTTTGTCTGTTTTCACCGTTGGAAGTTTTTAGAAATCATGTTGAACATTCGGCTCAGTGTTTTGTTTAATTAAATTTATCAGACTGCTGGGATATTTTTATAAAACTTAATTTCTGACATCTGAGCGCAATAAAAATGGCAGCATGACAACTTTTATCTGTCATGTGGCTACGACTCTGGAGCTTTTCCTTTATCTCATCTTAACCGCACCGATTGAAACGTTTGTGTACATTGATATCGTCTATGTGGTTTGAAGGATTAAAACTGTGCAAAAGTCTTGAGTAATGCACAGTTATTGAGCTACATCAATATTTCTTCTTGGCACTCCAAGTAAAAAAGCTCTAAAGTTGATGATGATTAGATCATTAACCAACTTTTGCACTATATTCTGTGTTGGGCAAAGCTCAAAATATCCACTGAACTTTTTCACATTTTGCCACATTTACATCCACAAACTTCACAATATTTAAATTTAGATTTTATACAATGAATCAAACCAATGTAAGTAGTTTTAAAGTGTGACTTTCAGATTTTTTGTTTTATAACCTAAACCTGAGTTTCTGCTCTTTCCTTGGTTTTCTCTCTAATTTTGTCCAACAAAACTACTAAATTATACAGGTGGGTTGTTTACACTTCTAAAGGTAATTGATTGCTCTTCATTTAATTAGAGGTATCAGAGTGAAATAGACTGAAAACAGATATTTGAAACGTTTTTCTTCCAGTCAACGACTATTTGAGTCTTATTTTTGAAAATCTCAGTAAAATGCATTAAACTCCATGGTGTAATATGATGGAAAGTGTTGAAGTCTCTGGTTTCGCAGTTAATGGTGGCAGGTTTTTGGCTGTAATTTGTTTCTGTCTGGTCCACAGCCGATCCTGAACCAGGCCGGTCTGCCTCAGGGCCCCTCGGACCAGAAGGTCGTCGTGGTGACGGTGGACGACTGCGACTCCTCTGTGGCGCTGAGATTCGGTCACATGATTGGAAATTACTCGTGCTCGGCCCAAGGAAGCCAGTCTGGATCCAAAAAGTGAGGGACTGAGTAATACAGCTTGTAAATAATGATGTTTTTAAACCAGATTCAATTTTAATTGACTTTTTTTTTTCTTCTAAAGAAAAAAAACAAAACAAATATTTTCAAATGTAGTTTTTATTTCAGTCATCCCTTCTGTGAGTTTTAGTTGTAGGATTTCTCTGTTCTGCTAAGAGGATTTTTGTTTAATTACAAGAATATAGTTGAAAAAATATACAGTTTTACTAGAAAATTACAAGAAAAAAGTTGTATTTAATAAAATAAAAGCTTTGACAGAGCTATCAGAATCTGACTTGAGCAGCTCAGTTCACGTAGATCTTTCTTTGAATTAGATGCCGCTGTGTTAAAAGTATTTCGATTAAGTATTAAGAATCATCTGTAACATCAAAGTATAACTTCACAAGATGCTCAACATTCCTCAAGTTAAACTTTAGTTGTTTTTGGTATGAATGCTCATAAAATTACTATTTTATTCTGGTATAATTTCCACTCCGTTGTTGTGCGACTGTATCCTTGTAATATTATGACTTTATTCTCTAATTAAAAAATAAAATCTTAGCCTGAGCCTCATATTCCATCATAGAGTTGATCTAAATTCAAAGTCCAAATAAATATAAGCTTCAAAACAAGATGGCGGCTCTGACATCACTCTGAATTATGGAATGAATTGGTGGGAAAAATACAGATTTTCCAAAAGTGAAATCTTAAAAAAACTAAAATTTGATTAATTGACCAAATTGATTTATTGCCCAGCCTTAAGGAAAACTTATTCTCTTATTTTCTTTCTTTTTGTGTGAATTATTTTGTGAATCAGATTACTTTGGTTGCAGCTTGGAGTGAAGATGTTTAGAAACATCATTGTCTCTGTACTTTCTAAAGTCTTTCAGATAAACATTGCAGATCACATGATGAATTTCTCCTGTGTTTCGCACGGCTCACCGCATCCCTTTGTGTCCTCAGATCTCTGGACCTGACCGGGCCGCTGCTCCTCGGTGGAGTCCCCAAACTTCCAGAGGACTTTCCCGTCCGGAACCAGCAGTTCGTGGGCTGCATGAAGAACCTGCGCATCGACAACCAGCACGTCGACATGGCCAGCTACATCGCAAACAACGGCACCCTGCCAGGTAAATCGGCCTTCTGCGGCGCAGCTTTATTCAGTTTGCCGGCTGAGCAGCCGAGTGTGGAAAACCTGCAGAGGAAATAACCGTAATGAGAACAGCTGGAAGGGAAATGATGGCCGTACCTGCTATGAATATTTGATGACCCGTCGACTCTGATCCTCTGATGAAATAATGAGCCAGGACACATCAAACGGATTATTCCTCTGCTTTCCCACACCTCCCAGGTTGCTCTGCCAAGAGACATTTCTGCAACAATAACCCGTGTGTGAACGGAGGGACGTGTGTGAACCTGTGGGGCTCCTTCAGCTGCGACTGCCTGCTTGGATTTGGAGGGCAGAACTGTGAGCGAGGTGAGCGAAGGAGGAAAAGCAATGCTGCGGTTTTATCTGGGAGAACGCTCCGGTTTACTTACAAAAACAAGTTCAGAAAACCTCTGTTTATAGCTTAATAACTTCCAGTCTTGAATTAACAACTCCACATCCATCAAACGTTTTCAGGGCTCGTATGGGTGCTTGAAATCCTTGCAAATGCTTGAATTGCAGCGTTTGCAAGGTTTGAAAAGTGATTGGTTTCTGTATAAAGTTATTGAAAGCTTGGTAATAAAGTGTAATGTTTAAAGCCTAAGTTTGGAAAGTGATATTTATAGCTGAGAACAGATATTTTCATACACTTAATAAAAAGACACTGAGATTTTTTATAACATCCCCAAAAAAAAAAACACAAAAAACGTCTCGTGTCACAGCACATAGAAAAAAAAAAAAAATATCTATATGCGACACACCACAAAAAACAGAGAGAAAATTTATAAGAGATGTTTTGTGACTTTCTTTGTTTATTGTGTTTAATTTGAGCGGGAAAGTCAAATTAAATGGAGAACGAAGCTCTAGAAAGAAGCTGTACCAATATCAAAACTTCACTGCAGTAAAATCTTACGAAGTCTAATTTCAAATATTTTAGTACAATTGAAAGAAGACAAAATTAACTCACACGTAACTTTTCAGCAAGACACAGAAGAGCTTTTTTTAAGAAATTAATCCCATAACATGATGAAAACGTTCTAGTTTTATTGGCAGATTAGTTCAATTTCAACATAGGAAAACAAACTCCTGTCTTTCTGAAAAGCTAGTTTTGTCTTTTTTCAAGTGTCCTAAGATATTTGTATTAAAAACTAGACAAAAATTACTCAGCAAGATTTTAGTGTTTTTTTTTTTTAAGTGCTGGGAAAATTGTAACCAAACATATTTCGATTGTTTACAATCATATTTCTCATTGATACAAATCTCTGCAGACACAAAACAAGCGATCCTGAGGCCAGCAGTCGGGCTGCTGGGAAATGTCCCGGTGCGCCCGACGCCTCAGGCTGGCAGTGATGATGCATCATCATCATCATCATCATCATCATCATCATCATGTCACCTAAAGAGAATCTCTCATTTTTCAGTCTCTGTGTGCCTTTCTTCATCCGGACTCCCTCTGTGTGTCGTTCCTGCAGTCATGGCCAACCCGCTGCGTTTCCAAGGCGATAGCCTGCTGCAGTGGAAAAACCTGGAGGCGTTGGCAGCCTCCGTCCTCTGGCACATCGAGCTCATGTTCCGCACCCGTCAGTCCAGCTCCCTGCTGCTCCACATCTCCTCAGGCCTGCAGCACAACCTCACGCTGCAGGTGAGATCCCACCTCCTTCTTTATTACAAAGGACGCTGGGAGAAAATCACTCTTCTCGGAAAAGAGGCTGTTCTTGTAATATTTTCAGCTGCCTTCCTGATTTCGTCTAGACGAGGGATTCTTTGCTGTTGCTCTTTCTGTTCCCAGCAGTAAACTCTGAGGACGTGCAGCAGTTCAGAGTCTGAACTTTTGAACCCACAGATTGTCTTTGTATCTCCCTCCCTCTGTTTCGGTGCTGCGTAGCTGCGTGGGGGGAGCGTGCTGATGGGGCTGCACAGGGGGGAGGACTCCACTCTGTCGCGGGTGGAGGAGGTGCTGGTGAACGACGGGGACTGGCATCATCTGCAGCTGGACATCAGCAGCCTGGGCGGCGCCGCCAGCCGCCACCAGGCCGTGCTGTCGTTGGACCAGGGGCTCTACCTGGTGAGTGGGTGGACCGACACGTGAATGTGATGAAACATCGAGGGGTTTATGCTAATGCCGTCATGCTGCTTTCCAGGCCAGCATGGAGGTGGACGGAAAGCTGCGGGAGTCCAAGCTGAAGACTGTCAGCGTTGGTGGCTTGGCAAAGCCTGATGGGAAAATTCAGCACGGCTTCCGTGGCTGCATACAGGTTTGTCCTCTTCAAAGCTAATAAAGAGTCGAGATGTAGACAATAGACACACCCAACTAATTGTTTTAGTTATTGATTATTCTATCAATCATTTTGACGATTAATCTAATTTTAAAAATGGACACACTCTGCAGATTTTTCATTTGACTGCTTAAGCTGGGAGTTATTGTTGTGAAAATAATACATTTTTCTAAAATTTTCCAGATGTTTTCAGTCAAAGAGAATTAGTGAAAGCTCATAGGATGACAGTCAAAGCCGACTTTTTAAACACATCAAGAAGGAAACATTTTTACATGCTGCTGTTGCATTTCCTGATTCAAACTGCTTCGTGCTTCATAAAACTACGCAGCATAAGTACGGTGCCTCCCCTCCTCCAGGGCCTGCGTGTCGGTGGCGCCCTCAGCTTGTCCGTGGCGAGGAAGGTGAACGTGGAGCCGGGCTGCAGCGTGCCGGATCCCTGCAGCTCCAACCCCTGTCCTGCCAACAGCTTCTGCAGTGACGACTGGGACAGCTACTCCTGCACCTGCCTCAGCGGTCAGTCCCTGCACAGACTGCGGTCGCTTCGCCACTCCAGCGCGCAGCAGCTCATCGTCGTCGGCTGTATTTCTCTGCAGGTTACTATGGCACCAACTGCACTGAAGCGTGCTCGCTGAACCCCTGCGAACACGGCGCTGTGTGCTCCAGGAGGCCGAGCGCCGCCCGCGGCTACACCTGCGACTGTCCCAGGAACTATTTCGGCCGATACTGTGAGAAAAAGTACGTCTGGGTTCCTAATTAATGAAGCCATAATATTGACACTTTCCATATTTCCTCTTGTAATCCTGTTGATGACAAAAAACACACCGGAGCCTCTTGTTATTTTTTATTTACTTCAAAAATAAAAACAATACAAAGATACAGGAGGAAGCCGACCTCCTCCTGTATCGCCACAACCCAAACCTCGTTAACTGTTTAATAATAAATTAAATATTCAAGTTTATTTGTAGAGGGCCTTAGTATTGTCTCTAATATTACAAATTCTTATGCATGAGAGTTTTCAACCTGTAAAATGTCATCCTGCACATATTTTCACTTGTTTTAGTCATTCTTACCCCAATAAACTGAAATTTATTCAGTTTATCAACTTAATTTGACCTGAATAAACTGAGTACAGCCGCCCATAATTAACAGCAGCTGTTGTTTTGGATCATTTAATTAGCAAACATTTAAAATGAACTGGCTGTGTTCTTCCACAGGACTGACTTGCCGTGTCCCAGAGGCTGGTGGGGTCATAAGACCTGTGGGCCCTGCAACTGCCCCACTGACCGAGGGTTTGACTCCGACTGCAACAAGACGAGCGGCGAGTGTCGCTGTAAGGTGAGTCTGAAGACCTGAATTATTCATCTCCACTCGTCGCTCTGACTCAGAACCCAAAGAGAAAACAGAGCTGTGTAGAGTAACATCTATAGAAACATGGCAAAGCAGAAGGAGCAATAATTATAAGGAGTTGATGATAATCAGTCCATGACTTTTTATAAAATAGAACAAAAATATCGTTTACTGTCCCACAGTGGGGAAATTTCTGAGCAACAGCAGAAACGTTACAGGAAATAACAGCAAATAAAACAAAGGATGCATCTGCAGACAAAAAACGCTTCAGTCCTTTCTGCTTAGCATCATCAATGCTGACTGATCTGCTGGTGGATTTTTGGATCAATCAATTGATAAGTGGATAGAAAAGTTGATACGCAGAGGACGGACGAAGATGTTCTTTGTTTGATTTGAGGGAAATTGAGAGTGAAGTATGTTTATTCATATTTCTTTTATTTAACTGATGGAGATAAAATGCGTTATTTATTTAAGTATTTTGTGTTTCACTTGGCAGTTCATTTTGAAGGCTTGGCACCTTAGAAAAAGGACACCTTTAAATAAAATGTTTGTTTTATTGGGCGTCTGTAACAGAGTGAATGACTCGTATGAAAATAAAGACTAATTTTCTTTAAAGAATTTGATCCAAGTGAAGCTAAAACTGATACTAGAGAATATTTACAGGAAAACATGTTGGGTTTTTCCATCTCAAATACAAAATAATTCTTGCACAGTTTTAGTGTAACATCTGCTCTGAGGCTGCTGTTCTTTCAGGAAATGAAAGAACAGCATTTATAGAGTCTGCATGCTCAAGTTAATTATTAATTGATTAGTAAATTAGTTGATGATTATTTCAATAATCAATGCATCACTATTAATCGTTTCAGTCCTGAATGCAAACATCCACCTTCATAGTCTGAATACCCGTCAGGATCATTAGATCACAGAGCCAATCAGGATCAAACTGAGAGATCAAAGAGCCTCCTTTATAAATGTGTAGCAGCCTGAAAGCCTTATTTTGACCTGAAGAATAACAACAATGACGTCTCATAGGTTCTGTAAAGTGTTTTTATTCTCCAGTTTGACCCACCAGCAGCTCAGCTGTTGCACGTTTTCGCCTCTTGGCTTCACGTTTTTGCTGGCACAGAAAAGCGAAGGTGCCGTTCCTTAGCGACGTGTCTCTCCGTCTCCTCGTCCAGGACAACCACTACCGTCCCGAGGGCAGCGACACCTGCCTGCTGTGCGACTGCTACCCCGTCGGCTCGTTCTCCAGGGCCTGCGACAGAGAGAGCGGCCAGTGCCAGTGCAAGCCCGGCGTCATCGGGCGCCAGTGTGATCGCTGTGACAACCCGTTCGCCGAGGTCTCTGCCAGCGGCTGTGAAGGTCTGAATGGAACAGCTCTATATTTCATAAAAGCTGCATAAATATTTAAAAATATCTCACATTTTCTCTCCTCCGTGCTCCTTCTCTCGCAGTAATCTATGACAGCTGCCCTCAGGCCATCGAGGCGGGGATATGGTGGCCCAGGACTAAGTTTGGTCTCCCTGCAGCCGTTCCCTGTCCCAGGGGAAGTGTTGGTATGATGGCTTTTTGGCACCTCATCGAATTATCATAAAATAATGGCAATACATGAACTCAGCCTGAAGGCTTCTCCTGGCTCAGCTCCACTGTGTCCGCGTTCCCAGGAACAGCAATCCGGCACTGTGACGAGCACAAGGGCTGGCTTCCTCCCAACCTCTTCAACTGCACCTCCGTCACCTTCAGCAAGCTCAAAGCCTTGGTGAGTAGCTCCTCCCAACAGAACAACACCCAGTCCTACCTCAGAACCTGATGGAGACGTGAAATGATTACATCAATAAACAGATGTAATCAATAAAAGCCAAAGTAGAGAGACATAAAGGTGACCTGTTAGGATAGATCTATGAGCAATACAAAACATTTCTTGCATAAAAATTATTCTTAGGTTATTAGATTTCAGTCTGATCAGTTCTTCCTTTTCAGAATAAAACGTTTCAGGGCTTTTTGTCACATTAAATCAAAATAAGCTGCTGGTCACACCGTCCAACTCAGGGTTTACACTCGCACATGAAAATGGCTGAAAACTAGAGCTTCAAAATAAAATGTCCTATTTTTTTTTAAATGCCAAATTCAGTTTCTGATTTTCATCGAGTTTTTTTCTCCTTAAGTTACAAATTGCAGAAAACGTCTTGGCTTTTATTTCAATCTTTCTATGAGTTGAGCTGAATTCAAAACTGAAACAGAGAGAAGCTTTTAAACACACTTGTTAAACAAGATGGCGGTTCTTGACGTCACTCTGGAAACCCAAGAAGTTAAATCTTAAACACATTTTTTTCTTTCCAGCCCAATTGCAAACAGATACACAATTATACAGCTGTACAACTTTGAAAAGCAGAAGTGAATTTCGCATTTTTTCTGAATGGAAAGTCAACATGTGCTCAAGTTCCGCTTGGGTTGCTAGGTAACTGGCTGAGCTTTGCTGAGGTTGCTAGGTGACAGCACAATGTCCGTCAAATATGACTTCATAATCAAGAGGTTTTTTGAAACGGCTCATTTCCCTACACCAAAAAAAACCTTAAATTATTACCGGAAAACGTTGGGGTGTTATTTGTTGTTGTTTTTTGTTTGGCTGTTTTTAGAAGCAGAAGAAAATCAAATGGAAGAATAAAAACACAGATATTACATAGAGGGAAAGGTTCTTTCTTTTCTTTCATGCTCTCCCACTCATCCAGCGACATCATGGTGTTTATAATGAAGTTAGTGAAGATCTGTGCAAAGTCGCCTTACAACCACAGATGCTTTGCGTCATATTTAGGCTTTGCATGATAAACACAAAGTTTTTCTAGAGTTGAATCAAAATGACAACTTGCTTTCAAAATCAAAACCAGACAGAAGAGTTCCAGCCTTTTCCTTTTTTGGTAAGTTCTGGGTTTGTGAAGGAGAATTTTGTTTTCTGTTTGTAGTGTTGATAATTTACTAAAATAAAGTGAAACTGAACTGAAAGTTTGATGAATTTCTGAGAGGAAACTCTGATTATTATCTAGAAGTTTACATACACTCATCATGAATCTAACTTTTTGTGAAAGAATCATTAACGGCTTACTTCCTGGTGATGGCGGAGAAAAAAAAATCAATCAATCTTAAAATAGTCCAATGCATAAATAAAATGTAGACGTGACTGAATATTTGTGTCTGACTTCCCTCCTCCAGTCAGAAAAGCTGCACCGCAACACGTCGCTCCTCGAGTCTGGGCGCGTTCAGCAGACCGCCGCCCTGCTGGCCAACGCCACCGCCCACACAGACACGTTCTACGGCAGCGACGTCAAAGTGGCGTACCGCCTCACCCAGGTCCTGCTGCAGCACGAGATCAACCAGCAGGGCTTCAACCTCACGGCCACGCAGGACGTCCACTTCACCGAGGTGAACGGCGAACCTCATACAAACTCTGCAAAGCAAAACTTAAAGGAAAGCAACAGCAGAGACTTTGTATCGCTGTGAGTCTGAAGTATTGATCGCTTTGTGACAGAACCTGATCGCGGTGGGCAGCAGCGTCCTGGCTCCAGATACGAAGACGCACTGGGAGCTGATCCAGCACTCGGAGGGCGGCTCGGCGGCGCTGCTGCGGCACTACGAGGATTACGCCAACACGCTGGCTCAGAACATGAGGAAGACCTACCTGAGCCCCTTCACCATCGTCACGCCCAACATAGGTGAGGATGGTTACAATGCAACAGGAAAACCTGCATTTATTTACTTTAGTTTTTATATTCAGTGGTGTCTCTAAGAGGGGGGATCGGGGGGCATGGCCCCCTCCTGAAAAAGGCTGCCCACCACCAGCCAATCAGAGAGTCATGATTATGCCATAGAAAAACATAAAAACTCAGTAAATAATTAAATACTGAGTCAATAAAATTACATAATGTCTTTCTTGTGTTTTTGTCTTTTTTTTCCCCCTAAAATTGTCACTATCCTGGTCTGGATGCCCCACTGTTAATATTCTTATAAATATTTACAACCACCATAATTACTGCTGCTACTAATACTACCAATAATAATAATGTATATTATGTTACTATTATTACTATTAGTAGTAGAGGTTGTGTGCAATATAATAAAAATAAAATGATTTTCAGCTTTGTCAAATGTATATTCAGTAACTTTTTTAACATTTTAAATATTAATGATACTATAATAGTTTTTTTTAAATGAAGAATATAATTTCTTACAGTAATCTCCAAAACTACACATCATAGATTACACCATATGTGTTCATTAAAAGATGGAGACCAAATGCAAAACGTTTGTAAAAAAACTAAAACACTAAAAACCCCACAAAATGTTTTTCGCCATGATTTATAGATTATATTAATCTTATAATAAAACTGAATAATTCCAACAATATTAACAATGTGTGAACTCAATTCAAACAAGTTTGAATTATTTGGTTATTTCACTTACTAAAATAAAAAATCTGTGCAGATTCTTCTGTTCCTTTTGTTCCTTTCAGCGAGGAAACAAGAAAACATTAATAATGAACATTTTGCCTGTGTATAATTTACACTTTCTCCAGAACTGCAGTCATAAGAAATCTGAGCAAAACTCCAATATCTAATATTTATACCTCACACCTGTTGTGATTATGTGTGTGTGTGTGTTTTTTTTCATCATATTCATTATTTAAATATTTAAATTTTAATTTGCTCAGCGCTTTGTGTTCTTGGAAACTGGATATTTCTTTAGATGAACTCGACATATTTAGGTCATTTCAAGCTGAGATGCATTATATAAAATCTGATTTATTTGAGTTTTTGACACTTCCTCGTCTTTTGTCCGGTTCTGCAGTCATCTCCGTGGACCGTCTGAAAAAGATGAACTTTGCCGGAGCCAGGCTGCCGCGGTACCAGTCCCTGAGGGGCCCGCGTCCCGCGGACCAGGAGACGGCCGTCACTCTCCCCGACTCGGTCTTCCAGCTGCCCCTGGACAGCAGGGGCCACAGACACCTGGACGTTTTCCCAGAGTCCTCCTCGCAGAGGAACCGCTCGGCTAACAGGAAGAGGCGACACCCGGACGACAGCCAGCAGGACGCAGTGGCCAGCGTCATCATCTTCCACAGCCTGGCGTCGCTTCTGCCCGAGAGCTACGACCCGGACAAGAGGAGTCTGCGGTGAGACGAAGCTCTGTTGGCTCTTAACGTTTGTTACTGTAAATATTTGATGTGGATGCAGAGGAGAAAATGGAGGAAGGCTGCATTATGGATGTGGAACAAAAACCTGAATGAACTTCTCTGATTGTTTGAAATGTGGAAGTTCAGATGATTGAATTTAGAAAGTAATTTTGTATTTGACAAGTTAAAGTGCAAAAAACACAAAGTTTTACCAATATTTTTTGGGCTATTTCTAGTGCAAATATCTCAGTACATTTAAATTAAGATAAAACTTACAAGTAACTTTTCAGCAAAATAAAGGAGTTTGTTTTAAGTCAATAATCATTTAATATTGATTTTAAAAAGTTTGAGTTGGCAGATTATTTCACTTACAGCAAGACATTATTCCCATGTTATAAGTGAAATTATCTTTTTCATCAGCATTATTGATTTAAAACAAGCTGCTACGTCTCGCTGAAAAGTTACTTTTAAGTTAGTTTTGTTTTAATTCAACTAGAAACCAGACAAGAAATACTTGGCAAGATTTTGCAGTGTAACTGCAGCTATCAATTTACACAACACCCAACTCTGGACTCGTGTAGCTTTATTAATATATTAACATACTTTTAATTTATTTCATTTTACTTACTTGCTTTATATCTAGGTTGTATTTAATATTGGTGCACATACTGCAATTTTCTGTCCGATTACCGATTTTTAAAAACCCTGGTCTGCCGATTCTGACTTTGACCGATACCAATACTGACTTTACTTGTTTGAAATTTTGCTAAAAATATCAGTTTGACAGGAGAACTAAAGAAGACAGTGGTTGATTTTTAGACCTTTGTTAAGGTAGATGAAATCGGTGGATAAGATCATGTAGGTAAAATTTAATTATAAGTTTTATGTTGCTTATGGTTACAGCGATTTGGCTCGAGTTGCTTTGTCGACAGAAAAGCGTTTTCCATGTTCTGATTCTGACTCGTTTTGCGGCAGCGTGCCGAAGCGTCCGGTCATCAACACGCCGGTGGTCAGCATCACGGTGCACGACAACGACGAGCTGCTGCAGCATGCGCTGGACAAGCCCATCACGGTGCAGTTTCGCCTGGTCACCACCGAGGAGCGCTCCAAGCCCATCTGCGTGTTCTGGAACCACACCATCCTGTGAGTGCGAGGCCGCTCGGCGTGTCGGACCGGCAGGGCGGCGCCGCGCTCCTCTCATGACGCCTGGTTGTGTTTCAGAGGGGGAAGCGGCGGCTGGTCGGCGAAAGGCTGCGAGGTGGTTTTCAGGAACAGCTCCCACATCAGCTGCCAGTGTTACCACATGACCAGCTTCGCCGTGCTGATGGACGTCTCCAGGAGGGAGGTGGGTCGGCTCTCCATTCAGCAGCAGCCTGGCTGCAGCTCTGTGCTAAATAAACAATGTTTTGCACCAGAACGGAGAGATCCTGCCCATCAAAATCCTGACGTGGAGCACAGCTGGCGTGACGCTGGGCTTCCTCTTCCTCACCTCCGTCTTCCTCGTGTCCCTGAGAGCCATGCAGTGCAACAAGACGAGTATAATCAACAATGGAGCCGGCGCTCTCTTTCTGTCTGAGCTCATCTTCATCCTGGGAATCAACCAGGCTGACAACCCGGTAAACCACTTAGCCTGTCTCTCCTTTTCTCCTCACACGTTTCTGTCCCAATTCTGGAAGTTTTTTCCACTGGTTTCCATTTCCAGATTTTCCCATCACTCTAAGCCATATGTTTCTCAGCAGCAGGTTGATCCAGATGTTTTAATGGAGCAGGGCTAGGCCTTTGCAGATGCATTGGCAAGTCTGTAGACAGCTGAGACTTGAAACGGCCTAATAATCCCCAGATTTAAAGTTTTCTGATATGTTTGACATTAAAGGTTCGTCTGTGGTTCAGTCTGTCCTTCTGTCCTGCAGTTCCTCTGCACAGTCATCGCTATCCTGCTGCACTTCTTCTACCTCTGCTCCTTCTCCTGGCTCTTCCTGGAAGGCCTGCACATCTACCGCATGATCAGCGAAGTCCGAGACATCAACTATGGACCCATGAGGTTCTACTACCTGATCGGATGGGGCGTCCCGGCCTTTATCACCGGTCTGGGTCTTCCTCATTTTAAGGAAAATATTGTGTCTGACATTATGGAAGCCATTGTGGTGTGAAATAGAGATGATCGCATTGGTCCAAAATATCTATAATGTATATTATAACACTAACATGCTAAGATCAATACTTTAATTTAAGATTCTCTTTGAAATTTCAACTGAACTCCACCTCAAAAATATTTTCCTTTGATTTACTTTCATATTACAGTTGTTTGTTTATTTAAAGAAAAACTACACACTAATTAGTTTTTTTCTATTCTTTCTGTTTTTATTGATATGTTATAAAGTATTTTGTATAAACTTTGTCCAAATTCTGTCTTAGGTTTTAACAAAATATTTTTTTAAAAACACCTAAAGTCAGATGTTTAATATATCAAACTTAAATCAAAGGTAATGAAATCAGTGTCGTATTGGCAGTACTGACTCTTTATTTAATTTATATTAAATAAATAAATTGTTACCAAAACATGCAGCATCTCATCCCTCCAGTGTGAACAGAAATGGGAAGTAGTGCTGTTAGAAAAATTATTTTTCAGCTTTCCGAAGTAGTGCATATAATAAAACAAAAATTCTAAACAAAATAAAATCACTGACTAAATAAACACATTTTGCCAAACTTCACATCGGTAATACTCTTAAAATAAAACCCTGGTGCACCGTTATGTATTAATGTTTTAAACGATGCTTTAAAATGAAAAATGTCCTACAGAGTTTAGTTTTGGAGCCTGTGGCTTGTGGCGTAATCTCCAGGTTTGGCGGTGGGATTGGACCCTGAAGGCTACGGAAACCCTGACTTCTGCTGGCTCTCCATGTTCGACACGCTGATCTGGAGCTTCGCTGGACCGATCGCCCTGGCGGTGTCGGTGAGTCCGCGCTCACAGGCTGGGCGGTCCGACTGAATTTACTGTGAACGAAGTCACCTTGGCAGAGTTTGTCGAATTGTTTTTATCCAGATTAAATGTTCAGGCTCACAGGTGTGAGATGTCTGGTGTTTTGTCTGCAGATGAACATCTTCCTGTACATCCTGTCGTTCAGAGCGTCCTGCGCGCTGAGACACCACAGCATCGAGAAGAAAGATCTCCGAGTGTGAGTAACCAGACTCGGTCATTAAACATCTCTAAAGGTGTTAGCCTTGCCCGAACAAGTTGGCATAGATCTATGGGCTAACCAGAACATGTTCATTACATTTTTTGCACAAAATCATTCTTGGTTAGTGATATTTTAGTCGGGTCAGTTCTTCCTAGTGTGAGACCTGCCACTTTAAATCCTATTCAGCTGCTGCCGGCCACACCCTCCAACTCAACGTTTACATCCACACATGAAACTGGCTGCAAACAGATCTCCAATTATGCAACAGTACATCTTTGAAAAGCATTAGCAGGGCCTTCTGCACATCCAACAAGAATGCAGCATGTGGTTTCTGGATGGTAATTCAACAAAGAAACACTTGTCTCTTCCAGCAGCCATTGTAAAACTGAAAGTACTCGAGCTCCCCTTGGGTTGCTAGGTAACGGGCTGGGCTTCAGTGGGGTTGCTAGGTTACGCGCTGGGCTTCACTGAGGTTGCTAGGTGAGTAGCAGTGCCAGCTGGTTTTGAAACGGCTCAATTTGAAACATTAACTTATTGCCAAAATTCACATTTTACCTAACGGATGATCAATAGACCAGAAGGAACTCGTCGCCAGCTTTCATTCTTCAGATCCCTGAACCTTTACAGATCCTCACTAACTTCTTCCGTCCTTCTCTGGTTGGTTTTATCCTGCAGCTCGGGCCTGAAGACCGCCGGCGGCGTCCTGTTCCTGGTTTCCGTCACGTGCTTCCTGGCTCTTCTCTCCGTCAACAGCGACGTGATCGTCTTCCACTACCTGTTTGCAGGTTTCAACTGTGTGCAGGTGAGACCTGAGCCTCGATCGCTGGCAGCCAATGACTGCAGTCCTGTCACTGTCCGCTGATCTTCGTCCTTCACGTTCTGCTTTTGTTTCGCTTTCTTCTTGCAGGGTCCGTTTGTTTTCTTTTTCCGCATTGTCTTCAACAAGGAGGCGAGGAAGGCCATGAAGTACTGCTGCAGCAGAAAACGCCCCGATCACTTGATCAAATCTAAAGCTTCGGTGAGCTCAGAGGAAGAGCCTTCGATATGGTTCTCTGTTTCATTTATCAGTAACTATATTGATTTAGTTACAAGTAGTCCAGATTTTTAATTAGACAGCAGGTTTCCTTTGTTTTTTCATTCATTCATATTTTCTTTTCTTTCTTTTCTTTGTTTCCATCTTTCTTTCTGTATTTCTCTTTCTGTCTTTTTTCCTGATATTCATTCATTGTCGGTTCTATATTTAAAGGCTAATTCCTGTAGAAATATCTACATCTTTGATATTTAAGAAATTATGTTTACAAGCCCTGAAATCGGAAACTTGAGCCTCCAGCAGTCAGGAAGTCAAACATGAGAATTGTTTGGTAAAAAAAATGGCCGATGCATCTTCTCTTCCCTTTTCTGAACAGAAAAGAACCTCCATTGCCAATATATTATTTACTACATCTTCTCAGGTTTTCTACAGAAAATAATCCTAAAAGTTAAAATGGTTCAACTCCGTTTTCTGTCCCTATGTGTTTAAATGATCAGCTGTGAATAAGTCAGCAGGTCTTCCATCTCTGCGCTGCTTCATGTTCCAGTCATTTCATCGTTGTAAAGCCTTTTCTCTCTTTGGTTCCAGAGCTACAAAGGCAACAGCAGCTACATGGACGGCCGGTTGTACCACCTTCCCTTCGGAGACTCCAGCGTGTCTCTGAACGGCACCATGCAGAGCGGAAAGAGCCAGCAGAGCTACGTCCCGTTTGCCCTCCGGTGAGGGCGACGCTTCAGGAGCAGCTGTGTGGTGATGATGATGATGGTGGAGTAACGGTGAGCTGTTCTGTCTTCCTCCAGGGAGGACGGGCTGAACAACAGCCAGGCTCACATCGCTCTGAACGACCAGACGTCGCTCTTTCACGAGACGAAGGAGCGTCTGGACGGTATCGTCTTCCGTCCGCCTCACCAACACAGGTTCCACCTCCAGACTTCACCTAACGTTCTGTCTGTCCCCACGGCAGACCATGACACGGACTCAGACAGCGACCTGTCCCTGGAGGACGACCAGAGTGGGTCCTACACCTCCACACACTCCTCAGACAGCGAGGATGAGGAGGGTCCGCTCCCACCAGAGGAATGCTGGGAAAACCTGGCGTCTAACGGGACTAAGAGACCTCAGCCGCAGGGTAAAGAGCCAGATCACACTGGACATATTTCAGTTTTCCATCCTTCTGGTTGGTTATACTTTTTGTGGGGAGTAAAAGATCCCAAATAGAGATAAAGATAAAACCAGCCACTGGTTCAACACTGTTTGCTTCATCCAGAGGATCTGAAGCCTCGACTGAGAAACGATTGTTTCCTGGAGGCGAGGACTGCGTTGAAGTTTTACCCAATCGCTAACGTTTGTCCGTTTTGCGTGTGATGCACCAGTTTAACATTATGAAGCTTACTGGAAGATGCCATCCTCCACTGCAAAAAGAAGAGTCAATCTGAACGGCTGTTAAAGCTGCAGCATGTAGCAAAAGTATGTTTTTTATACATTTGTTGAAACTGTCGACATGTCGTGACAGTATAACGTGTGAATTGCTGATCGACCCAGTTGAAAATCTACCGGAGGAATCCATTTCAATGGGAGAAATCCCACAGGGAGCAGAGATGAGAATCAAGCAAAGTTGCGTAGAAAGACAACAGCCAGCCTTAGGCATCTTTGAACTTTGTCTCCTTTTATCTCCTCTCCAGCAGAATTGAACAAACCCCACATGATTAACTTTGTGACATGAGGACACGCCTCCTCTGATTTTTATGTAGAAAGCATCTGACCTGGTGACGCCAAGATGCTGCTTTTCTCAGTCATTGTTTTGTTTCATTGTAGTCTTTTTATTTTATTTACTGTAGGAACTGAATAAAATTTTTGTCCCTCCGTTTTTCAGACAACAGTTTAGGTCCGATGCCCTGGCCTGTGAACCGCTCAGCAGCAGTGAGTGACGGGGAACTTGGCAGTGGCGAGGGATCAAAGCTGAACAGTCCAGAGTCAACGCAGCCAACTCTGGGTCGCAGAGCAGACGAAAGGTCGCAGGACTGCATGACGGCGCTGCTGCCAGCATTCCCAAACATCAGCGCCCATCCGCACAGAGGCAAGCCCTGAAAATTACAACCATTCACTGATCTAATGTTAGCTATACTGAGAGCAGAGATAAATCCGATCTGCGGAATGACAAAAGTGTCATAAATAAATAAATCGTACAATTATAATGAATGTCTGTCAGTAAAATTAATTAAAGTTGGAACCAATTTGGTAATAGACACAATAAAAAAATAAACTATTATCCAATTATTTACATGTGAAAAATGTGCATAATATCTAATGAAATAATGAAAAAGTTATCATACGGTCAGCATTTTACAGCATTTGCTGTATGAATAGTCTTACAATTCAATAAATAAACAAGTAAATAAACATTTATATATTAAATCATTAAAATATATTAGAAATGATAAATGAGGGAGCAAATATATCCATGAATATTCCATCCATCCATTTTCTTTACACCCTAAGTGGGGTCGGGAGGGGTGCTGGTGCCCATCTCCAGCTATCGTTCCGGGCGAGGGGCGGGGTCACCCTGGACAGGTCGCCAGTCTGTCGCAGGGCAACACAGAGACACACAACCATGAATACACACTCACACCTAGGGGCAATTTGGAGAGGCCCATTAACCTGACAGGCATGTTTTTGGACTGTGGGAGGAAACGGGAGTACCCGGAGAAAACCCACCATGCACAGGGAGAACATGCAAACTCCATGCAGAAAGACCGGGGCCGGGAAGGCAACAGCTCTACCAACTGCGCCACTGTACAGCCATCCATGAATATTTAAATGTTCAAATAATTTTATAAAAACAAATTGGATGTAAAAATTATTTATTAAAATTTGCATTTATTTGTTAAAATAATAGATTATTATTTATGCATTTATTACACAATAAATACTAAATACATGTAAAATATTTGTATGTATATATATTATATATACTTACATGGGTCTGTCTTTAAATACATAATTTAACATGCATACATACAATAAAAATTCCCCAGTTACTCAAATTATTGGCTGTTTAAGTACTTGTAGATTTATCTCATTCAGTAAACATTTTTTAGAGATGATCTGTAAAAATAATATGAAATGGTAAATATTGTTAATAATATTTATTTAGTTATTTGAATGTAGCACATTTGAACTTCCATACAATACAAGTTTTTTATGTTTGTGTGAATTAATTAAAATATATATATTTTTTAAATCATAGCGCATTTTCAATTAATTTCCTTCTCACTTAAAATATGACAGATCAAAGTAACAAGTTGGTGAATGAATCACTTAACTGAATTTTGTCACTTTGGGGCTTCCGTACATCGGACCTTCATGCAGGGATCCTAAAGAAGAAGCAGCTTTCTCCCATCGTGGAGCGGAACAGCGTCCATCACGTCCACAGTGAGCCTCGTGAAGGAACGCCTGGTGCGCCGTCGCCGCAGGGATCCTCCTCCAGCGAGTCTCGGGCCGGGCCGCCCAAGCCCGGCCTGCCGGAGCAGCTGAACGGCGTGGCGCTGAGCATCAAGGCGGGGACGGTGGACGGAGACTCGTCAGGATCAGAGTGAGTGAACCTCAGAGAAACAGAGATGTCTGCCTGTCGATGTCTCCCCTTGCTGCCGGTTCATCCAACGTCTTCCAGCTGTCTGTGTCCAACTTACCGTTTGTCCTCAGTGACTGTTTTCATCGATCACTGCCACGCAGCTTTAATGTCCAAATAAACACAAGATTCTCTAATACATGACACAAATTTAGAGTTCAAAACAATACATGACAGAACATTAATTAACTCGCTGCTGAAGGAGTTTCTGTTTTTTATACTGACTGCTTATGATGCACAACAGACTTTGGCCTCTTTAAATTACATCTAATCTAATAACTAAAAAAGCTTCTGGCAACACGAGTTAATTCAGCTGAATGTTGTTCTTGGTCGTTCTTTTCCACCTGCACAGTTTTACGGCGCCTCCTAGGAGACATGGGGAAAAGATGTCTTCTGTGTTCCCAGACTTCCTCATGGTCAAATACATCCTGGTCTATTTTGTAAACAGTCACAAATGCCAATTTAAACTTTCAAATACTTACACATTCAGAGCCTCAGTGAAAATGTGTTTATTATTAAATCTTAGGTGCAGAAATCTGATTGTACAGTTTTCCTCAGAGACAAAATAAGAGTTTTATTCATTTCCTGAAGGCAAAGGATTTTTGTTTTTCTTTGATTTGTGATGAATAGATGTGAAAAGTCATAAAATAAATTAATGAATCATAATCTCACATAGAAATGAATAAAAATCCAACTTTTAACTTGAGTTCAAGTATTCGTTAGAAAAATAATTCTGCTCTACTAAATTACTGGTGTCATGATTAATGATGCACCTAAAGTTAACTTTGTACGGTGCAAGATCAGTGATGCTGCGGGCCTTCAGAGGCTCTGAGAACCTGGTTGGTTCATGCAATTTGACTTAAAGTTTTCAACGTACATAAATTAACTATTTAATACTTGCATTCAGAATTTGCAAACAATAATCTTCATAGTTTGTTTGTTGTGTTACCATAGTTACAATCTGATGCAATGAGTTTAATCTTTGTATTTAAACTCAGTTTAGATCTCGGCAAATAACCAATAATCTGTTTGATCAGCCCTGATTATTGGTAAAACAGATAATTTAAAACACCTGCATTAAGAGACGTTTTAAAGTTCCTGAAATGCTTTTTGGCTTTTCTAGCAACCATAAAAATCAAATATCCTAATTATTCTTCTTTCTCCGTTTTCCCTTTCCAAAATCAAAACTCACAGATTTTTGTTCTTTAATTTTGTCCCATGAATTTCTGATCCAGAACCAATCAGGATCTTCACATCCTTTTAGCATCATCATCATCGCCTCACAGTCTGAGCCTCACACCTTTACCATCATTTATCGTTTCTTCTTCCTCATGTTGTGCCGTCTTCATCCTCACTCTTCACTCATCCTCCTCCTCTTCCTCACATCAGCCCTCCCGCCTCTCTGTCTCCCAGCAGCCACTGCAACAACAGCTCCATGTGACCCCGCTGATGGAGGGATGTGTCTTTGCAGGTCAGAGAGCCTCCCTCCTCCTCTCCACTCACCGGACTCCACCTTGAGGAGAGAAGACGCCTCTTCGTCATCACGATGCGCTGAAAGTGTGTGAGTTCATACGTGTGTGTGTGTGTGTGAGCCAAACTTCAGGAGTCACACGGATAAAACAAGCCTCCCTTTAAAGAAATTTTGTTTACATACTTGAAGAAATGCACTTTTTTTTTAATTGCTGTCCAGATATGTTGATGGTCAACCTTTTTTGTTTTTATTGTTTTCTTTTTTTAATTCCTGGATATGAAAACTGTTTTGAAGTCTGTGTCTGGTTGGGTCGTCCAGACGTCCGCCCAGACGTTCAGGGAAACCTCTTTTTGTCATTTTTTAACTGTTTTGTGGCATTTCGTTGGTTGCTGTGAGCATCTCTGTGCCTGCTGCTCCAGGAGGTCAGACTCAGGCGACTGAGTCAAACAAAAAGACAAACATCCGTCAGCTTTGAGTCGTTTATGTATTTCTGTGTGTGTGGACGTTGAACTGACCTTACAAACAGGAGAAATGAGCTGATTTACACCAGACATTAACATACTCTGTATAAAAAAAACACTATCTTTTTTTCTTTCTCCCTCTGAAGGACAACAAAATCTGATGTTCTATGTTGTAGGTCAGTCAGGATTAAATAGATTATTTATAATTGTTAAAATTGATAATAATGAGAGAGAAAAACTTTTAGATAATTTCTGAAACATTATTCAAAGGTGACTTATTTTGCTAAATTCACATTTTACACGTTTTTGTTCTTCCACCAACTGCTTGTAAAGACAGTGCTTAAAAAACATCTGGTAGTGAGTTCGTGTTTCCTGGTGTCTGGAAAATGAGCTGCTTCAAAAACCTCCAGAGTAAGTCGCATTCAATGGGCACTGCGCTGTTACCTAGCAACCCCAACCCAGCCCATCACCTAGCAACCCAAGAGGAACTTCAGCATTTTGTTCAGCTGGTTTTACCGCTGTATGCGCTGTACAATGGCTGCTGGAAAAGACAAGTGTTTTCTTGTTGACTTACCATCCAGAAATGACTTGCTGCATTCTTGTTGGTTTTGCAGGAGGCTCCACTTCTGCTTTTCAAAGATGTATGGCGTAATCATGGAGCAGCAGTTAATTTGGATTTAAAGTGACAGCTCCTTCTGAAAAGAGGTCAGCGGACAAAAATCTCATTATCTAATGATTTTCAGCTAAACAAAATGTTTTGTACAGCCAATAGACCTATTCTAAGTTGTTAAATGAAGTATAACGGGTCACCTTTAAATTCAGAAGTTGACATAATTTTCCTTCTATTTGATAAACCTTTACACAGATATTCTGTACTTCCTTCCTGATGGTTTTTCCCCAACAGTTTGCTGTAGTTTTTGCCCCATTCCTCCGTCAGCAGCAGGTTTGGGTTTCAACTCCACCGTTCATTTTGTTGTCCTTCTCAGTAATTTGTCAGAATAATTAGGGTAAAAAATGATTAGCTTTAACTTCCTGGCTGATGTCTTTAGATGCTGCTTCAGTATTTCCATATTTTCCTTAAGATGCCGTTTGTTTTTATGAATTAGATGGCATCCTTCTTCCTCTAAAAGTAACAATAATCATTATTATGACCAATGTTGGTCTCATTGGTCATAGTAATGTCTCCCAAAATGCAGCTCGTTGTTCCATATTTTATCATTCAAGATTTCCCAGTTTACAGCATTAAGCTTTTGGTTTGTAAACTTCTGTTTTAAAGAAATCAGTACAACAATTCTCTTCATTTTATATTTAGGAAATATAAATATTTTAACAATCCAAACTGCCAAACAGTGAAGAAAACAAGGTAGTGTGTCTTTATACTCGGTGTATTTAAATCTTTTCAAATGCTCCATATAAGCTAGATTTTGGTCGAATCTGCGCAAGTAGGAATCAAAAGACGTTTAATGAATCTTCTGTTTGTTGGTGTGAACCACCAGGAGCTTGTTGCTGCAGATGCTCTCAGATTTAGTCATTAAATATGAGGGATGAACACGTTTGAGCTCAGTGACTAAACGGCTGTATTTTATAGACTAGAGACACAACTATGACTTTTTGTAAAAAAAAAATAAGTAAATAAATGCGTGAGCTGTAATCCATTCTTCTGTACAGAGCAGCCTGTAAATGAATCAAGAACATATCTTTAATGTATTTAGAGAAGCTCTGAAGGAAAGTTACTGCTGTTGTTGCCATTTTTTATGTATAAACTTCATGCCATACAGAGAAACACTGCAGAATCATTCGTGGTGTTATAACACGATGTCCAAACAGAGGATTGTCTCTTTTATTCTACTACTCCTGTTTTTACAAAATAAAATGTTTTTGTACCACTTCTGGCTTCGGTTGTTTTTCCCTTTACAGACCAAAAACCTGCTGCAGCTTGGAGGAGATTCCTGTTGCAGCTTCATAGTTTTACATTCTCCAAGTGTAAAACTTTTAACCTGAACTCTCAACCCTCATGTCAGCCCTACCTAAACCCTTATCACCCCAATCCTCACTTCAACTATCAGTTAACACCACCTTTAACCTTTCACCTCAATCTGTACCCTTAACACTCAGCTAAATCCTCAATTCAACCTTCCAGTAAATCCAAATCTGACCATCAACTCTCACTTCAACTGTTTACTTACTTCAACCTTTGCCTCACCTCTCCTCTAGGTGCCTGGCTGCCACATGAAAGGGTTAGAAGTCATTTAACTTATTACTTAGACTTAATATTTTTTTCATCTCTTTGGGCCACATCAACCCCATTAACCCTTAATTTAAAATCTCCACCTGGATATTTTTGCTTATTTTAATTGTAAGCAGTTCTTTAAATGTCCTGTGAGTAAATATATTTCCCCATTTATCCATAACTAGAACTTTCAACATCTAGCAAGTTAGTTAGAATCTACAGTCTATTGAAAAACGCCCCTCAGATTAACTCCCTGCTACTGCTGGGGCAAAATTACCGCAATAAACTGATATTGGCTAGAGAGCCAAGTGTGGTGGAATTACGGTACTGCAAATTTGTCAAACGTTTAGGACGTTTAGGGTTATAACACAGCCATCCCTGACCCCTCCCCTAGTAGGCACCATCACCTGCCTCACATTAAAACATCCTGACCTCTTCCCAAATGATTCCTTCAGCGCTCCTCCTCTTTCTGAACCTCCGGTTTTCAATTACCTGTGGTGGCGCTACGTAACCAGAGGAAACATGAAAGCCTCTGACGAAGACCAGCGTGACTTCCTCCTTCACAAAATGTAAACAGTGGTGTCAGATTTTAGCGTTTGTAGCAGTTTGTTTTTCTCTGTAATGCTAAACTCGCACATTTATTTTACCTCTATTTACCCAGAATGCTCTGCACTGTAGTTCGCTTTCTGGTTTTGGAGCGTTGTCCGGTCTGCTTGAACTGCTCCAGAGTTCACTTTAACCGAGCCGAGTCCGGAGTCGAGTTATGCATTCACATCTTCCCAAAATGAACTGAACTTAAACGAACCAGTTTTATTAAAGCGGACTGAAACTAAAACTTCAGTTTACTCATTTAACCCACCAAGTAAAGAAAATCCTTTGGTTGTAACAGCTCATTTTATTTAAAAAAGATGTTTTTGAATAGATGCAGACAGTTTAAATACAATCTAAAATTAATCTTACACATTTTTGTAATACTGGGAAGAAACTACTTTTTAAAACAATTTGCATCTAGTAGCATTTCAATGTTGAAGTAGCAATTAGCACTGTAGCTACAATGAGAAATAGTGCGCAGTTTGTATTCAAATACACGAAAGGCAATAAAACACACACGTTTGCATACTCTTGGTTTCCATCAGCTCCTCATAAATAATGCAAATCCACCATCGCTGAGGTGAGTTTTCATTGGTCCGTTCATCTCTGCTTCGCATAAATACAACAAAAATCAGGTTTCTGTTAGTTTGTCTGGAGTGTTTTCAGTTTGAGTCCTCCAGGCTGCTGCTCTTCTGCTCTGAGCTGCAGTCACAGAGTCGATGCATGATGCTCTGCAGGCTGGGCTGCACGATGCCGAGCAGCGGTCTGAGGGAAGGGTCCCCGTTCCAGCAAGCCTCCATCAGCTGCCAGCACTCCTCGTCGAACGTGGGAACCCGCTCCGGTCTGGAGCCTGGAACGACGGACGTACAGGGAATCAATCACTCAGAAACTAAACGACAAACTGACCCAGATCGATCCTGAATGATCCTCTGAACCGCAAGAACAACCCAGCTGCTGTCCTGCTGAGTGTCCAGCAGGTGGCACTACAGGCTGTATTCTGAACTGTCCAGATTCAGACAGTAGAGATGCAAACTAATTATTTTAGTTATAGATTATCAAGGCCATTAATTGGACTAAAAAATTGACACATTCTGCTGATTTTTTATTTCAAACCTTTTTTTTTTTATAAAACACTAACACATTAAAAGATGCAAATAATTCACTTTAATTTTTAAAATAAGAAAGGAAACATTTCACTGCCTAAAATGCAATAACATCATTCCTTTATCATTTGCATCTGCAGCTAAAAAATATATCAAACATCAACATGTGAAAACCTCAGCCCTTTAATAATCGGACAGCAAAAAACTGATTTTAAGATATTTTTTACCGAATTTGAACCAGTCAAGTTTTACAGACAAATTTATTTTTTAATTTTAAAAGAAAAATGTATCTAATTTTTGCTTCATTCTGCTGTTGCCTTCATTTGAGCCTCTGTACCAGATCATAAGTAATGCACTACTAAATTATCTGATGATTATTTCTATATTCAAGTCATCATGATTAACCTGATAAGTTCGTCTTACTTGTTGCTTGTCAACAAGAACCGACACAAACCAGAATTAAAAGCGACACCTTTACCTTTCTTGACGTTGTTCCACAGCTGGTCCTTACTGGAGCACTTCTCAAAGGCTTCTGGGAGTTTCACTGAACCAGTGCAGAGATACCAGAACAAGATCCCGAAGGCGTACACGTCCACCGAGTTATCGTACTTTCCTGTCAGGAGAAAACATCTGGATAATTAGGTTCTGCATTCGTCTGAACGTTGAAGAGCTGCGCTTAGACAGCCAAGATGTTTTAAGTAGAAACTGGTGTGCAGTGGTTCCCAAAAGCCTTCACACCTCAAACCTTTTCATGTTTTATTCATCAATCTAAATGTGTTTAATGTGACAGACCAGCACAAAACAGTTTCAAAGTTACAAATTAGTAAAAATGAGAAAAGTCAGAGGAGTTGAGGGCGACTGTGGCTGGGAGCAAAGCTCAGCAGTCTCAGAGTTGTGGGTCGTCCAGCAGCAAGTCAACGTGTCCAGAGATCTGCATGTCGCTGTAGGAGTCAAAGTTTGTGAAAATGACTCCAATTTATGAGAAGAAAAATTATATTTAACTTCAGTCAATTTACCCTGACACTCCTAAATAAATTTGTACCCCGGGAAGCTAATGAAATGCGTGTCTGTGATGAACAAGCAGTTCAGAAACGTATTAACCTTTACTGAGGCTTGGGGATCTGCAGCGACAGATGCAGCTTTCTGTGACGTCAACAGTTTTGTACGCTTCTCTCTGAAGGACATTTAGCAGCTATAAAACGGGTCTACTGCCTTAAGAAAAGTCTTCTTTCAAGTCTTGCTACATCATTTAGGTCTGGACTTTGACTAGAGACAAGAAAACTTGTCAGAAAAACCCCGAGACGGGTACGGAGGATCACGTCTCTGAAGGGGAACGATCTCAACATGCAGCCAGAGGCTGCACCATTTTCCGTCCACAACTATTAACTACTTTCTGTTTGTCCAACACAGAAAATGCAAACGAAATGCCTCCAGGTTTGTGGGTGAAATGTGACCAAACGTATAAAAGTTAAAGGAATACCTGTGAAGAGCTCTGGAGCCATGTGGATGGGAGTCCCAACGATGCTGCCAGACATCATGGCCTCGGGTTTGCAGAAACCCAGATCAGTGATCTTTGCACGATTCTGTTTGTCCAACTTAAAGAAAAAAAGGGAATAAAATCGTTTAATTAAACAATTTGAAATAATTAGAGCTGCAACTAATTTGAGTAATCAATTATTCTATCGATGATTAGTTGCACATATTCTGGATATTTCTCATTTAAAAACTTAAGCCTTTTAATGCAACATTAACTGCAGACTAAAAGACGCAAATTAACAATTTACCTTTGTTTTTACATAAAGTCCACACTTGATTGCCTAAAATATCTAAAATGCAGAACAATAGTGTACGCCTCATCATTTGTGTTTTACTTAGACACTTTAACCCTTTCTGCTGGACAATGAAGCAAAATAGATTCAAACCAGGTTGAGCTAAAACTGTGACCCTTCAGGAGTTCAGGGTAAAACCCTTTTAAAGACAAAGAACATCTTTTTTTATATCTCAAATGCAACATTTTTTGAGTTTGTTGTTCTTTCAGCAAATGGCTTTTAGTCTATATACTCAACTTAACAATTAATTAATTACTAAATTAGTTGATTATTTAAATAAGCAATCATGATTAATCAATTTATCGTTTCAGCCCTAAAAATAATTATAAAATGTTTACTAAAGTATGTGACATGACTTATAAGAGCTAAAAAAACGTGATGTGATCTCCATATTACCAGGAATTACCAAACTATTCGATTTGTAGGACAAATGCTACTTTAAGGAGTTTTTAATAAATCAGGAAATTTTGATTATGATGAATATAAATTTTACTGCAGAAATAAAAAGCATAAAATCATTGAGAACATATTCTGAGATCAAAAATGAAACATTTTCTCAGACTATTTTGTAACTAATGAAATTAACACCTAGTTGTCATGACAACAGTGTGTCACACAGCCCATAAAAGGCATAATTAGTTCACTGCTTGGTTGATTTGAACTTACCAGAACATTTTTCAGTTTAATGTCTCGGTGTACGAGGCCCTGGCTGTGCAGGAACCGGATCCCCTCCACCACATCCAGGGCGATCTGCAGCCTCTCTCTGAGCGACAAACCAGCCTGGTGCATCACAAAAAAAAAAAAAAAAAGACTAAACTCAGAGTTTCTGCTTTGTTGTTCTCAGTTAAGAGTTTATTGCGTCATCAAGCGACCTTTAACCCGGTGTAGAGATCTCTGTGCAGTCGCTCCATGATAAGCAGCACGGCGATGCTGGAGCCGTCTCCGTAGGTGTGATCGATCACGGAGCCGTGCAGGTCGACCAGCCGCTCGTGCTTGGGCAGAGTCCTGCAGCAACAGCAACGCGGAGAAAACAAAAAGATTCCCGCCATGTAAGCAATAAAAACCTGCTCACGTTTTATCTGAAGGTAAACATTTAATTTGCATCAGGAGCTCAAAGATCTGAGCCCTGATGCTGCTGCTAGTGATGCACTCCAGCCTCAAATGTCTGAACGTCAGGAACAGTTTTCCCACTGCAGGGTCCGGTTCAGCCCCCAGAACAAAACTAACACCAGCTCCAACAAAAACAGGTAAGTTCTCATGTCATCCTGCAGGGAGCTGAAACCAGACCTTAAACGCTTTTCATGACCTAAAAAGGTAGCAAAGGTTTAAAATAAAGATGCAGCTTAACCACAAAATTGTGCAAATTGAAATTACAGAAATAATTTTGCTTAATGGAAACACGGCAATTTTGAAAAAAACTTTTCTAAAAGGTTTTGGCTCAAGGATGAGGTGGTTTTTCATCAAAACATTGTTTTGCATCACTTCAGTCACATAATCGATAGTGGGATGTTGCCACTGGCACAAACCAGGAAGTAGACAACAGGAAGTGGTAAAAGGAAGATGCCTTTTGTTTTTCAGACACTGTGGCTCAGCATCACGGCTGAATTATGAACATATTTCATGCAACTGTTTACATTAGTCGTTTTAGTGACTTGTTGCATGAACAAGCTTTCTCACATTGTTTTAATTTATTTAATGGAAACAGCAGAATTTAGGTTACAGGTTCCCAAAATGCGGTGCAGAGGCCATTTGTAGCCATCTGCAGGATTTTGTGCAGCTGATGCAAATCGATACTTTTTCATCTTTAGAGCATTTTTTAAAGAAACTTTTAAATAAAAATCTCTTTTATTAAACTCAAAGCATTCAGCCCAAATAAGGAAGCAATCAACTCCAAAAAAAAAAAAGTGAGAAACACGTCTTACAACGCAATCATGCAAAACTTTTTCGATGTTTTGTATCGACAATGATTTAAATTGTTACTTTAGTTTATTTTTGAGCAGATAACTTTTTAAAAAGCACAAAAAGTTTGATTTAAAATACTTTTCATGCCTCCAAGTGCTTTCAACAGAATGATTTAGTCTCTTCCACTGATTTAGAGAAAGATTTGTGCATATTTGTACTGGAAACGCAGCTACTGCGGCCCTGATGCTCATGTATTGTAGCTCACCTGGTGTAGTGAAACTCCAAAGCCAAGTCGTTCCAGTGTTTATCGTCAGGAGGAATCACAGACTTCAGGGCGCATGGGTAATGACCTCCCCAGTTGTCACACAGGTACACCACTCCATACTGGCCTCGGCCCAGTTCCTTGCCAAGCTTAGGCTTGCCTGTGAGAAAACAAAAGCCACGAACTCTGGTACTGATAATAGACAATAAACGTGTGTATATTTGTAAAGCGGCAGGATAACTTGAGCAATCCACACCCAGCAGTGGCATGTTTGCAATAAGAAGAGAAGAATAGCAGCAAATTTCTACTATTAACCTGCCACTAGTTGCTGCTCAGGCCGTTATCAGCAGGACTGCAGATAGAGAGACTGTGTTACATTCCTGGTGGAAACAAATATCCAGACTTACTCAGGAAGTGCAACAGTTAAATGGCTGCTTCTTTAAATAAAAAGTGGGGAAAAGACTCATTTCTTTTCCACTTTTTAAATGGATCTGTACTCTGTAAATTCCCACAGTAAGACTCAACTGTTCCTCAACACTTCAAGGTTTTAGGTTTTGATCTGTCAGAATCAAACATGAACTGGATGAGATGAAGATTTTTCTTCAAAAAACAAAACATGATCAGGTTCTTGCACCAGCTTAAGGAGGCAGCATTATGTGTTCTCCAGGAACATTGAGCCATTTTATAGCAAACTCCAGGTATGTTTTTGATGAGGGATCATTACAACACGATGTAAAGCTAAAAAAAAGAAAAAAAAAAGTTGATTTTACAAAACACTACACTGCACTGCACTTGACAGCACGACTTTGCAGGTTAACACACTGTTTGTTCCTCTGCGGTTCTTGCTTTGTTTACATTCTGTGGTTCAACACTGGAGTTCAGCCACTAACCCATTCATCTGAAGAGAAGCTTTACTGGACTCGGCGGGAACAACGAGAGCGGCTGGTTGGCTGGTGACTCACCGTGCAGCAGCACGTCCCTCAGGGAGCGGCTCTCCAACGACAGCCGGGCCAGCCGCGGGGCGTGGTCCTTCCTCACACGCAGCCACAGGTCCTCTGTGCGCTCCAGACGACCCGTGTGACCTTCCTCAAGCTGCAGACACACAAAAAACATAAATACCTCCTGTTCAACATCTCTACTGGCTTAATTAAAAAATATCTCCTGTAAAACATTCAATTTGTTGTAAAATTGTTTTTATAACACCAATATTTATGGTTATTTCTGAGAAAACAAAACAGATAAATCACTACATCTCCTATTATATTATTTTTATTTATTATTATTATTAATAAAATAACCGTATAATTCAGATACAAGTTAATAAGTCATACATGTTAAAATATGCATAACTTAGCAGTATATTTAAGGTTAATATTTGTTTTTAATACAACAGTTAGGGTAGGAAACCTTAAGACTTTTCAGGAATCAGATGAAGCCATAATTTAAAGATAAATAGAAGCTGCAGCTTTTGACAAAAACAAAACAAAAAAATGCTTATTTTGTCTGTCACCTGATTTTTTCTCACTTTCTCTAAACAGGATTACTGTCAGAAATAAAAAGTTTTAACAGCTTTCCATTTATGCTGTTCTCAGGAACTAAAGGTCACCGCCTCTGACCTCTGACCTTTGATGTAATTATTCAGACTGCTGAGGTCCTGAAGTTCACCCAGTTACTGCCTAATAAATACATTTATAAACAGAGTGTGACATTAAATAAATGTCCTCAGGTTGAGCGTAAACATTTTGGTCTGCAGCTGGAAGATTTTTCCCAAAATGTTTTCAGTGTGTTTGGATATTAAACACATTCAAAGTAAATAAAACTGATTTAAAACCTGAAAACTGATCTAAAACCTGCTCTGTTGTCTTTCTCAACTTTCTGAATTTATAAAGACAAAGCGATGCCAGAAATTAAAGACAGATAAGGTACAATAAAATCAAATGGATGCAGAAAAATAAATAAACAAAATCCTGTGGTCCAAAGGAACTAAATGTAAAAGACAAAACTAAGTTTTGTAGATGTAAATATAAGTGAAGGGTTGAAAGGAAAGAAACGGCAAGTTTCAAGTTTGGAGATTCTTCTTGCAGTGGCAAAAAATAACTTTATAACCTTTCAACCTTTTTTAACCTTTGCTACTGTAATTCCATAATTTAAAAAAAAATTAAGCTACTTTTAATCAGATTGTTCCTGATCAAGGATTGTTTTAAATGTCAACTTAAGGCTGGATTATATGGCTTAAAAGTAAAATCTCAGATATTTTGATACTAAAGTTGGATTTCTGAGTTTAATAATTCTGTTCCTCACTATTTTTCTAAAAATAAAACCACACAAATGACCAAAAATAACAAAAAAAAAAAAGTATTTTAATTCAATAAGTCCTATTTTTGAGTTTAACTGAATTAAAGTCTAAATAAATAGAAACGGTAAAAAAGTTTTTGTGTGGGTTAAAATCCCTCTGGAAACCCAAGAAGTGCATTGGTAGAAAAAAAATCCACATTTTCCAAATATTAAATCTTCAAAAACAGAAAACTGGAATAACTGATAACTTTATATCAGCACTAAACAAGCAAATTATTCTGAATAGTAATGATTATATGCAACCAAGACCAACTAAATAACAGATGGAAACAATAAAATATGGATAAAGAAGACAAACAGATCAGTGGTTCTTAACCTTTTCTGAGGTACCAAACCCACCAGTTTCATACGCGCATTCACTGAACCCTTCTGTGGTGATAAATAAATCTCCACCCCCCAGGATTTTGTGATTCTTTTTGTGACTTTTTTGCAATAAATATCAAAGTGTTTGCGGTACTAATTTGGAAATATCTGCACTTATTTATATTGGTAAATGCGACTTTTTATTTCTCGCTGTACAGATCGTGGACTATAATTTGACATCAATTAAGGCTGAGGCAGCTGTCTAGTACATGCAAGAAAGTTTTTGAGAAAAATCTGCAATAAACTCCCAATTATGTATTAGCACAAAAAAGTGTGGGGATTAGTTGATTTTATATGATAATTCTCAAGAAACTGGAGGAACTGATTGATATTTTGGCAGTAAATCGATAAAAACTCCATTAATTTGACTGATAACATAATTTTTAATCACTCTTAGTGTTTAGTCTAGAATCTAGAGGGCCGCATTAAAAGCGATGGTGGGCCAGATTTGGCCCACGGGTCTCGAGTTGGACACATGTGCTCTAACCTTACTTTGCTATAAATAATCAAATCCTCGAGATCAGAGCTTTCTGCCCTCAGTCTTGTTTTGCGTATTATGAAACTTCTGCAACTTCAACAAACTGGGTCCACGCTAATAAATTACCTCAGCAGCAGCAGCAGCAGCAGCGAGACGTCAACTTCAGCGGCTAAACAACAATTTCAATCTGTTGTTGTGAAGCAGGGAAAATCTGAGACATGCAGGACAGAGGGTCCCGTGGACTGGAGTGGAAAACCCCTGCTCTTCTCTGACCGCGTTCTCAAGGCATTGTGGGAAAACGCTCATGAAAGATGTGCAAATTAAAGGGATGGAAAATGTAATTTAGGACCTAAAAGTCCAAACCAGCAGGAAGCGCCTGCTGAGAGATCCTGCAGCTTTAGATGCATCTCTGCTCCAACACATCAACTAAAAACCTCTGCAGAGATGAACGAGGATCCAGCTGTTTAGTCCCAAATGCTTTGGCATGAAGTGAGATTTTTACAATAATAAATAAAGGTTGGTGATATGAACTGAATTGTGATAGTAATAAGAGTGACGATAAGAGCCATTTTATAAGGGAACAGCAATCATAACTGCACTAAAAACAAACACTTGTCACTGTTTTTTAGGACAACAGTCACAAAGAAGAGTGATTTGTGTCACAGTAACTGCATTTGATCATAATTTCAAATGTATTGATAAGTATCGATGCCATCATTGAACAAACGGTGGATAAAATAGAAAAAGAAATAGCAATTATAACGATACGGACAGAGTAGGGGGAAAAAAAACAGAATTTATGTGAAAATGCTCAATAAAAATACTCATAAAAATAAAGGATAAACAACATGATACAAGCCCATCCCTAATAATAAACAATGAAAGTATTAAAGTCTACATCTTGCTTCCTGAAATATTACAAAATATGTATTTTATTATTTAGAATTTTCTCTGTGAGGTCATTTGGTTAAATTGTTTAAATGATCAGAGGAAATGTTTTATATAAAACACAGAAAAGGCCTGTCATGATAAATTTCGCTGGACAATAAACTAGAAGTTATTTCGATAATGTTGTTTTGAGACAATTTACAGGTGATATAACGGTAATAATAAGGCGTGAACGCTTTCTCAATAAACTTTACATTATAATGAATATTTAAACTGGAAGACATTTTAAGTATCCAACATAAATAAACAAAAATAAATAAAATGAATTATGAAATCTCTGTAAACAAAATTGTCCTTCAAACAAAAGAGCAAGTTGAGACCAAAGAACCTGACTGAAAACTTTTATCATCTGGTCTTTGGTAGCAAAAAAAAAAAAAATAATGCAAATGGAAATTACTTAGCTTATTTTAATTAATCATGTGATTAATTGGTTTATTGAGCAGGCCTGATGTCAGCCGCACCGTTTACCGCAGAATTGGTAAAACAATAATGCTAAATGTGTTTTCTTGCCTTTCTCAGTTAAGCTGATTTGCTGGATAAAAACAGGGAATATGATGAGCATATTTTTCAAATGATGTTTCAGTGTTCTTTAAAAATGACCTCAGTCAGATGGATTTAGGGTTTGGTGAGCATTATGGAAGAGGAGGCGCTCTAACCTGGCGTAAAGACGCTGCGAAGGCCTCGTGGGAACTGTTCAGCTTGGTTCTGAACTGGGAGCAGATGCTCCGGGCCAGTTTGGCAGCGCTCAGACTTTCTATCGCGTCCTGGGCGACTTTCCGCTTCCACTCTGGTGTGATGGCAGGAGGGTTCACCAACGTTATCCGGTGGATTATCTAAGAAAGACAAAGATGTGAAACATTAAAAATATACAATAAATTCAGAGTTTATTAAGGTTTTTTAAGAGGTTTCTTGAGTCGTCACCTGTTTGATTTGCTCCCAGACCAGTTTAGTCACAGAGGATCCTGAATGAAAGGTGACCTCCACATGATAGGCAGCATTAAGTAACTAAAGAGAAAGAAAGCAGGAGCAGGATTAAAAGTCTCACCTAGAAGCTACATGTCATCTAATAATCCAGACTGCTGTTTTGATGAACCACAAATCTGGAATAAACTTCCAGAAAACTGCAGAAAGTTTTTTTTTTTAATTAGAGCTAAAATCTGACATATTTGAGTCGTTTTTGACTAGTAGTAAGTAGAACATTGACTATTATATTTGATGTAAAGTTGCTTGATGATCATGATGTCATTTGATAAAATGTGATGTTTATTGCTGTTTCATAATTGATTACTTTATTATGTTTTTTTGGTGTTAAGCATTTCGAATGGCCTTGTTGATTAAATGTGCTACAAATAAACTTGACAGAGTAATACTTGTCACTTTGAAAAGTATCAGACGTTCACATTGTTCTGTTACAACCAAACCAACGTGAAGTCATGCATATTTGTAAAGACAAAGGAAAATATGGCCAAAAGATGATTTAGGCAAAAAAAAAATAATAATAATAAAAATCACTTTTGGCAAAAATTAATTTAAGCCATTATTTTAGGAAGGTAACAAAATATAAACTTTGAAAAAAGCAGTCAACCCTTTGTAGTTATAGTTTTTCTGCTATTGTCTGTCTTTGCTCATCTAGAGACTGAAATGATCTCTGGGACTCTTCAGGATTGAGCTGTTTTAGGGCAACTTGTCACTTTAAATCCAAATAAACTACTGCTGGCTACGTACCCCCAACTCAACATTGAAAAGCAGAAGTAGGGCCTCCTGCAAAACCAACAAGAATGCAGCAAGTGGTTTCTGGATGGTAAGTCAACAACAAAACCCTTGCCTTTTTCAACAGCCATTATGCAGCACAATCAGCGGTAAAACCAGCTGACCAAATGTGCTGGAGTTCTGCTTGGGTTGCTAGGTGACAGGGCTGGGCTCGACTGGGGTTGCTAGGTAACAGCTTTTTGAAACAACTCATTTTTCAGATTCCAGAAAACATTAAGTTATTGCAACAAAACATCAGAGTTTTTTCAACACTCTGGCTGTTTTCTGAAGCAGCTGAAACCCGAGTTGAAGTATAAAAACGTGCAAAATATGAATTTTCTGTAATGATCATCTTAAGTCTTTTGCAGCTTCTAACAGGTTGACTTGCAGGACTAAATATAAACTGTGCAGTAGAGGATCATGAAGTTATGTAAAAGAAAAAACAAAGCAGCTGATTTTGATTTGAACATTTTCACTTCTCAGCAGCGCCACAAAACGCGCTCCACTGTTCATCATAAGCTCCTCCCCACCTGTTTTAGATGCGCAGACGTAACATTGTGCGCAGAGGAATCAAAGTTGGACTTCTCCAGACTTTCGAGGCATCGCTCCAGAGTTCCCACAAAGCTCTCTCTCAGATAGTCCACGGAGCTGATCAGCTTATTGGCCACCGCCTGATTCAGACGCAGCACTATCAGCTCTTGGATCAAGTGGATGCAGGACTTTATTTCCTTTGACGTAACAGGCTCTCCATTGGTCGTTACGATGATGTCTGCAGATAAAAGAAAAGTCTGTAAGATAATGTGTCATGTGTGTGTGTGCGCCATTAGCACAAACAAATATGGATGTCATGAGCTGCTCATTGGAGATCGACCATAATGCACCTGTGCAGCTGTCCAAACAGCTGACTGTACAGTGAGTCTTAATCAAGTGTAAAAAATACCAAATAGAGATTAAAAAGAGGTAATAGAAGCATTGTTTCCCTTTTTTCAATAACATATTGCTGTTATACATGTAAGCAATATTTCTCAGATACATTCAGGTTTATTAATCAATGCAGTGGCTTTTCTCTCCTACATATGTCTATATATCTGTGGAAATCAGTGGAGTTTGGATGCCAGGGTCATAGATTTTCTCACATTACCTATAAATTTTTATTCATCTTCATGGATTATCTTTACACCAATCAATATCCTGGTTCCTGTAAATGTGTTTTGTAATTCAACTCAATTTTCTAAAATTTTTATGAAGCTATGAATGTCAGAGTGCAAAAAATTTTGCTTTGCTGAATTAAAATTATGTTTCCTATTTTCCTGCAAATCATCAAAATACATTAGTGATGCTGGCTTCCAATGTGGCAGAGTGGTAAACAGATTTTCACTGTTTTTGGCATCCAAATAATCTAAGATCAGTTCAAGTTCATAATATTTTAATAATTCTGAGCTGCATTGTCCAAGATCACTGATTAAATAAATAATAAAAAAAACATTTTGTGACCCTGAATACATGTGTTCAAGAACGCTCCAATATTTACAGAGAGCAAAGCTGATGGACAAATTTTTAGGAATAGGCTGTTTCTGAAACGTTTAATGGAAAACTTTCAGTAGACAAAGTATTTTTCTTTTGTTTCCTATGTTTTGTGTATTTTCCACTGTAATACCAGTGAGAAAGATCACAAAATCCAGCAGCTTTTTACTGAAAAACAAACAAATGTAATGATTATTGTGATGATATGAGTGTTGGAAAGAGTCTGAGATTCTTAAAGAGACAGAGGCCAATTTCAAGGCAGCAGATGTGAAGACAAATTTCTTTTAAGTTAATATGTACAGCATTTTTATAACTCTAGGTAATATAGTTACTTGATTGTGCTATAAAATTGAATTATGTGTGTGGAAAACACATAAAACTGAGGAATACAGCAATGGAAGATTTTTGGGTTGCTTTTGCTCATGTTTTTCACATATCACAACATTTAAAAAGTATTTGTTAATCTCAGAGTTTAAGACTAAGCTCTTCATTAAGTAGTTCAAAGCTAAAACATTAAATATCCATCATATCTGTTCTAAATTGCCTCCAGTGGTCATATGTACACTATATTTATGTTGCACAGCAATATTAAAACCTCTAAGAGACTTTAGAGGTTACAAACTTGAACAGTCCACGTATGTGTATGTATGTTTTTTAAGAGTCTTATTTAATTTAGGAAATAAGTTGTTGTTTTGTGGCCATAACCCAGTTTTCTTTGTTGTTAATAATTCACATGCTTCACATTGGCAGTCGGTCATAATTGGTGATGTGTTAACCAAGACGAGAAATAACACTGATCAGGTGTAATCATGGAAATGAAGCAAAAATGAGAACATTTTAGAAAGAAAATGTTCATCACACATCCACCCACTGATTTGTAGTAAGTATTTGTTCCCCATTTGCAGAGTTTAAAGGGAGGTCTATAAATTATTGCTGCTAAAGTGAGTAAATGGATTTTAATGTGGTGTAAAATCTCAACAGGGTTTAACTTTATAAAAAGTGCAGAACAGAAATCCTGTCTTTAACATTCCCAGAGGAATTGCTGGCATCGATCGACAACACTGGTTCAACTGGTTCCTTTTCCAGCTACTTAACAGTTCAGCCAAACTTTTAGGACAAATTGCAAAACCCAGGCAGTTCTGCCTCTTTGGATCAAAACGGAGTCTCAGCTCAATAAAACGGCCTTTTAGACTCATAACTGGAAACTTCTGTTCTGTGGAGAGAACGGAGAAGCTTTGTTTGCTTTTCTCTCAAACAAATTATAAATCAGTTTCACAAAACACAGGAAAGGACGTATAAACCATAAACAGTCTGAATACGTCTTTAATGGACGGTCAAAGTATCTGGTAAAAGACTAAAATAGGAGACATTTGTTCTGCTTTTATGTGATTATTGAACAGTGAAAGGAAAAGAATTAACACAAAGCATATTTCTAACTTTAAACAACTGAACTTGTAAATTTGAAAACACTGATATCTGACAGAAAAGCCTGTCCAGCCTCTTCATAGACTGAAATAAAGCTCTGAAAGTGCAGTTTGCAATTAATAAAAATAATCCATCAGCTCAAAACAAACAAGCTTTTTCTCATTCCAGCTGCTTTTCATCTACCTTTTATGACCTGCCCACATTCTCAACAGGAAAAGCCACTAAAACCAGACAGAGAGTTTAATACTGATATTTAATTGGCCATTTAGTGGGTCAGATTACTCAAGTTATGTCCAAACTTATGTACCGTACTTTAGAGCTGAAACAATTAATCAGATTATTTGTGATTATTTGGCTATTGAAATAATCGCCAACTAATTTAGCAACAATTGATCGTTTACAAGAGAATACAGACTCCAAAAAAGCCCATTTGCTGAAAGAACACCATGAGAGCAGATACTAAGCAAAAACTATAAAAAATTACATACATTTTGCCTTTAAGATAATAAAAAAAAACATTTAAATATATTCTACCCAGAACTTCTCAAGTCACATTTTTAGGTTAATTTGGTTAAAAACAAAAAAACTAATTGAAAAAAATCTATTGAGCACCTTTTGGTATCCAATCAATTGCTAATGGAAACAATAAACAGATCAGCGCTACACTGTATTGATGTTAAGTCATGTAGAAAGGGCTGAGCTTTTCACATTTTGATGTTGGAAGTATTTTTTGTAGGTGTAGATTCATACTTTTCTACAAACGATTAAGCATTCACTCAAGGAATGCTTTGTTGTTGCATTTTAGAAAATAAAATGTTTATTTTGCCATTTCAAAACAATTATTTGTTTATTTGGATTTTCTTATTCATTTCAAATATTGTATAAAATAAGCTCAAGTGATTAAATGAAATATCTGCAGAATGAGAGAATTTTTTTGTACAATTAACAGATTAATCTTCAGAATAGTAGATTAGTAAAATAACTGTAGTGAGTTGTGAAATGTAATACGAGTGTTTAATTTATTGGCCATGTAGAAAGTCAACCCTGCAGAAGGTAATTTATAGATTACTCAGGCTACATCCAGACTGCATCATGTTATTTATGCTTCCCAAACTCCAGAAAGCTGAAAGAAACCCTTCTAGCAGCCTGAGGTTCATTAGTGTCCAGAGTGGCGCCTCACTGACCTGTAAACTCCAGATTGGCTGCGTCCTCCAGCAGCTGCTCCTTCATGCTGCCGAGGGTCTCCACGATCATCTCCTTCATCTCCTCCTGCTTTCGGTTTGCGATGGCCATCAGGGAGTTGAAGAGTTCACCCTCTTTCTCACGAGTGTACTCCAGCCTGCGGGGAGTTATCTGCAGGTCCCTCTGCATGTCGAAGGCCTGCATGGGAGCGATGAAGAGACGACAAAGGTCTGTTAGTGTTTGTGCTGCGGACTGCAAGGGGTCAAAATACTCTGGCAGCAAACGGGTCACGGATTGACGACAGCAAACCGGCGCGAGGATGCGTCATCTTCTGACCTGGTTGATGAAAAGGTCAAGACATCGACAGTGAAGCCCGTTAAGTAGGTTGGCTGCTTCTACTTGTTGGTTCTGGAGAACTTGGCGAGCGAACGGCACCAGCGGCCGAGGCTGCCTTTCGAAAGATTCTAGCAGCATGCTCTGGGGCTTAGCCCCTGGGGCGGAAGTCTGCGTAGGGGCTCCACAGGAACAGTGTCCGGTCTGAGTGTTGAGGAAGCCGAGTGAGAGCAGCTGCTTGTGGAGGATGCTCTTCTCCCTCTCCTTCTCCTTCTCCGCCCGGCGGCTGGATTCTGGGGAGGCCGTTAGCGTGGAATCAGGGATGCGGAGAAAACAAATGGGAAACGAGAGCAGCTCTTTGACCTTCCGCAGCTCGGCCACCTGCTCCGAGCTGAGAGAGTCCTGGTTGATGGCGTAGAGGATGACGGGTACAACGTGGCGAATGCAGTCTTCCAGGGCCTCTTCTATGGGCTGGACGCTTGGACAGGGGACCACCATGACCTTTGTTTCCTAAAGAGAAACAGGAATATTTAATATTCAAGCCATTTTGCTTCTTTTCACCTCAAAATTTGCCATATATTATTGAGATTTTTGTAGTATGCCAGCAGTTGTTATTTTGTAAATAGGATTTATAGCTGCAGATACATGGAGCAGGTCTCTAACTTTATACATCGAGATACGACATTTATGCATACTCCGCTTTCCATTCTGCAAAAGAGGAGCCTGGCTATCGTCTTCCTGTGCAATTCAACTCAAGTAATTGTTAACTGGAGAACAGAGACTAAAAAAAAACATCAAAAACAAGCAGAAAGAAGCAGCCAAAACTTTAAATATATGTGTGTATATATATATGTGTGTGTGTAGATCTTGAATTTAATATAAAAAAATTAATCTGCAAATAAGTTCTGTCCAGAACTCTTCAAGTAGACAACACAAAAGTTTATGCCTCTATTGTCAAGGCAAACTTGGCAAACCTTCACAGTAAAAGCTGTATCTACCCATGATGCACTTTGAACTTCAGACAGCTAATTAAAAACATTTATAGTTTGATCGCTTATCATAAAATCAGTGAGAATGTTCATCATGCATCGTGTTCTCGGGCTGCAGGCTGTAGTTCATCCCTGATAAATATAATCTAATACATAAGAAAATATGATATGTAACACAACTACTACTAAAATTAATGTTACACTGATGCTAAAGTTAAACTGAATAATCATCCAATCGTTGTCTATTAGGTAGGAATTGTGAAGGTTACAAAAGTGATGTTATTTTACTTTAAAAATTAAAGTTCAAAATGCTGTCCCCGTGTTTCCCTCGAAAACATAAAAATCAAACATTTCTGTAGCCACAGCCTGGAAGGGACGCAGTTCTGTGAATGCATACTACATCACTGAGTCACGAGAAAAACTGAAAATATTTCTTTCATTGTTGTGGTGAACAGTTCTCAAAGTCCCAACAGACAGACAATAAAACTTAGCTTTAAATCTCTGAGTAATGTCCTACATATGTACTAAAAAACTGGTCTCTTTCTACACTTGTCCAAATATTCTAAAATTATTTCAAGTCATGAAAACTGCATGGTCAACAAGAACAAATGTAACGGTTTCTTAGTGCTGCAAAGTTGTGGGAATTTTTGGGGTTGGAAACTTTCCATTTGAATCACCATATAACTGGAATTTAAGGGAATAAAAAAAAAAAAATCCACACTTAATTCTTGAGTAAAACAATTAAATTTCATGCAAGTACACTTGATAACCATGCAATTCCTCAATCACATGCAAGCATGTAGCGCATTAATTACTGCATACTGCAGGGCCACATGCACATGCGTTTCTCCATCACATGCACCGATTATTTCTAGAACCTGGAGGCCACATTTTTCAGTCCAGACTACAAGAGCAACAATGCATAAAATGTGATGTTTTTTTATATTACTTGCATTAAAAAAATAAATTTTTATAATATTTAACAAATATAATTGATGTACGATATATATCAATTATATAGGCATACAATCGCATGACTAT
>NW_006800522.1:0-4914 GCF_000485575.1 Poecilia formosa
ACGGGATAGGGAGGCTAGTCAGAGTTGATGGGAACATTTTTGGAGCCAAATACAGGAAGAAAACCTTCCAGACACTCCAAGAACTTTAGACGGGGATAAAATTTCACCTTCCAGCAGGACAACAGCCCCAAAGATTTGGCCAAAGCTGCAGTGGAATGGATCAAATTTTATTCAGAAGTTAGAATGCCCGATCTAAAAGCCAGGCCTAAGGATTGGTGACAATACTTGCAAATTGATATTCAAAGAATAACTGACACTACTCTATTTAGTTAATTTAAACTTTCTCATTAAAATTTATAATTGTGCCAAAACTTTTACACAAAGGGAAAAAAAAAATCATACATATTTTTATTGTCGCTTCTTTTTGTCGCTTTAATATGCGAGTGATGCATATGCAACCCACAAAATCAAAGTTAAAGTAAAAGTGAAAGAGAAAAGTGGAGGCCCAAACCAAAAATGCACCTGGTTTAACTGTTGAAAAAAGGTAATGCAGCTCTCTCCAACAGAAAACCAACCTGACAGGAAGTCTAGCTGTGGTTAACATGGTAAACACATTTGTGTTAGTTTCCTGAAATTGTTTTGCTGTTTCCAGGAAACAACGTGCTGGTTGTTCTGTGAAACTTAAAAGCAGAAATGTAGTAAAAAACCTGTGTATGTGAACACATTCAGGAGGCCTCTTACCTTGACCCCTTCAGCTTGAGCATGCAGCCCTGGAGCGTTGAGGCCATGAGTGTTGAGTCCTGGCGTAGGGGCCGGCTGAGGACTGGGGGCCGGCGTTGTCAGGACATGGGTGTTTCCAGATCCTTGCAGGCTGCTGGAGGACCGAACGCTGCCCAAGCTGCACACACTGCCACTGCGCTCTCCTCCTTCAATAAGAAACTTCATATCTTCCAGCAAGCCAAATTTCATTGCAATCATTTGAAAGTGGTCTTGATTAACTGCATGTCTTTTAAGATTTCCTTTGGACTTTAGCTGATTTTTTGCTAATTTCCAGTCAATTATCTGGAGCTACAGTAGAAAGTCCAGATCCAACTGCCTGACCATCTTAGGCTGAAAGTTTAATGCACTATAATTGTCTGAGAGCCTCTTAGTGGTAAAATTACTGTTAGCTGTATCAGTTAGTTTACTCAAAGGGCCCTCCTCAAAGAGCCACACCAAGCATCCGTCATAATGAGGTGAGTTAATCTTCAACAGTACAGACAGAAGATTTGGATAGCACACCTTGAGAACAGATGCTATTAATCTGTAGTCATTGCTGAGCCATTCGAGGAGTGGGTGTGTATATTATGTGAACATGCAGCTGAAATCAAAAGTTTACATACAACAAATAGACACACATTTTTTTCTCACTATCTTAAGTTAAATCAGACCAAACGTAAGTCACTTAGAATTATGAAAATTATTTCGAATTATTCTTCATGCCTTCATGTATTGCTTTATGTCACAAAGGCGGTATGAAGCAATAGTAAATTTCAAAATCATAAATTTACATACATTGTCTCAGTAACTGTAGCATTCCCTTTAAACTGCATGTTGAGGGTCAAACATTTGGGTATGGTCACACCAGAGGTCGCGCTAGACTTTTTTGTTCTCCGTCATCTTGACCGACAACATTTTAAAAAAAATCGGTCATGTACTTTTTTTACCCGTCAAATTATAATCATATTAACATCGGCTATTTAGCATTTTTATGCGGTTTGGTTAATCTTCACTTAGTAGAACCGTGAATCCAGATCCATCACACATAAAGCAGATAAATGCATCTAACTTTTTCTCCGTAGTGACAAAAATCACTGACTGTGGCTCCAATAACTTATAATAAATGAAATTAAAGATTCCACTTAAATTACCAGCATTTCACCTGCTGTGGTCTGAACACACAGCCTCACAAATTCCTCCTGGTCACATCTGCAGAGAAATCTCGCTGAGTTCAATTGATCGGTTTGGATCAATTGAACTCCTTTCTTTTTTAATGAATGTCTGTTGGGAACAGATTTGTTGAAGAAGTGGTAAAACTGGTGGGTGCTGGTTTACTGTAAGTCTGTCTTTAACTGCTCTGATGTTACAGAGTCCAGAGGTAAGGGTTAGGGTTGACCGATGAACTAGCGCAGTTTTACCCTATATGTGGTCTGGATGTGCGCCTTTACGATGATCTTTTTGCGTGGTTTCGCTTCTCCGAAACAGAAAGATGTTACGTTTGCCGTGCTCCTCCAGAACGCCACTCTCCTTCTGGACGCGGGAGGGTAACGAAAACAAAGAAGGCTCCTTTTATTGAATGAGTTAAGTTTAATTATTTGCAGCGGCAGAACCCACATTGGTTGTGCAGCGTACTGCGCATGTTACGGTCTGATTAACTTCTGCACTGTCATTTATTTCCTCAAGACAAAACTGCCAGCTCTTCTGTTTAGACTATAAATGGATTAACAACGTTGCATTCTCTCTAGTTTTCTCTGGTCTGTAATGGAGACTTGAATTAAAGGCGCCATTTCAACCAAAGGTTTGCAATGCGCTTCTGAACCAGACGCTCCAAAGCGTCCGGTCCATAACTCTTCAACATGCTGTCAGCTCCTGGTCAGAAAGACGCATTTAGTTCAGAGACCATGAGTTGATATTCAGAAAGGATTTTTTTATCGATTGATTTTAGTTGCCTCTAGGATTAACTTGTTGCATAAAGTCTATAATGTCTGCCCGTGTGCATCAGTCAGTCAGGGGTGTTAATTATAACCTGTCAAAATAACCGACCGACGGGCTTTAAATTTTCCCGCCGTTTAAAAAAAACAACTGGTAAATTACAGAAAATACTCTGTTAACGCGACCTTTGCGTCACACAGCCTTTTCGTGATAGCATGCTGGAATTTGAACCCACTCTGTCTGAGAGAACTGTTGACAGAGAGTCAGGTGTTCTAGGTGTGGCCTTACAATAAGGCCTGGTCAAGTTTCCTAATTTCTAAGCAAAAACTCGACTAATCTAGTCAGGTAAAGCAGCTAAAGAGAGAAAACACAAAAAGAAAATGCAACTGAAGTGCAAAAAACAGCTTGAGTAAGACTGGGGAACTGATGAACAATATAATTTTAAAAGATTGCAAAAAACCCAGCTCTTTAGCAAGCAAACTATATAGACTTTTGAGCTTTTATATGGTGTTATAGGTTATATAGAACAAAACTGAAGAAATTTTCATTTTTCCCTACAGGCAGAGTTTGGGGTTTACCTGCCACTGGTTTGCGTAACACCCAGATGTCCTCACTGGTGCTGCTCTGATGTCCTAAAGTGGGAGAGCCCAGAGGACTCAGCTCTGCCGTCCGGGAACCTGTCACATACACACATATACACACAATTTTTATTGTCACTGAAGAAGAAATCAAATAATTTCTGAGGTCAACTTCTAATCATTTGTAAGACAAAAGGATTCTCCAAGACAGTGAGTGCAATGCATATCTGTCTACAAATCTGCTCACCTATAAATCATTATTACTCATTGGAAGCTAAATATTTTAGAAAAGCTTTAGGGGTTTGAAATAACTTGTTTTGGTTCAATAATTTATAATTTTGACTAAAAAGTATTATTTTTATAAAAAATACTGCATGAGTGGTGATACAATTTCCAATAATCTGACAGTGAAATTAATTTATACTTATACTGCATAATAACACACTTCATAAATGTGAACAGTGCAAGTCAAATGTTTTAAATTAAATAATTTGCTTTGTCCAACCATGACTAGTACTTTTAAGAACCTAGAACAGCCTCATAATGTATTGTATTATACATAGTACTGTGCAAAAGTTTTAAGCTGGACCTAATTTATTCCTGTTTCAGAGATTCTTCCATTGTGCTTAAGTAGTTTTGAGAAACAAATCTGTTTCTGGAGGTCTTTAAAAGTTTGTCTTCAAACTTTGGCTGCTTTTCACTAATTTATAAATCCTCCCTTTTGCACCTGACCATGATAGTATATTTCAGTCTGTTAGCATACAAATAATATTGACAAGTGAAGGACCAGATAACTAATGTCTGACCTAAAAATAAAGCCTACACTCAAAAAATACATGGTAATTGAAAGCCATGTTTGACAGAACAAAAATCCAGCAAAGAGGAGACACATGACCTGAGAGATGCATCATCTTTCAGTTGGTCATCATCTGATCAATTTATCAGCTAAAAGTTTATTGGAATTGCTTTGAAATCCTGTTTTCATTCTGCCAGAGTGTTTCTTTTTGGATGTTTTTGAGAACTGGATTCGTCCGGAGTTTCTTAAAGCTTAATGTGTTGTAGGGTTGGGTAGGTTGATCTGACTCTGCAATATTGCATGGACATCGGGGGCAGTTCCCCAGGATTGGCATACCAGGGTGTTAGTCCCCATATTCAAAAAGGGGAACAGAGAATGTGCTCCAACTACAGAGGGGTCACACTCTTAAGCCAGAAAGGCTTATGAGCCTCCCTTAAAAGTGAGTCCTAGAGGATTACTCTCAGGGGTCCTGGAGAGGTCCGTCGGATAGTCAAACCTTGGATTCAGGAAGAGCAGTGTGGTTTTCGTCCTGGTCGTGGAACACTGGACCAGCTCTACACCCTCAGCAGAGTCCTGGACGGTGCATGGGAGTTCGCCCAACTGGTCTACATGTGTTTTGTGGACTTGGAGAAGGTGTTCGACCATGTCCCTCGGGGAGCCCTGGGGTGGGGGGTGGAGGGGGTTCTCCGGAAGTGTGGGGTACCAGGCCCTATGATACAGGTTGCTATAGGTACCTGTATGACCAGTGCCACAGTCTAGTCCACATTGTCGGCAGTAAGTCGGGCTCGTTTCCCGTGAGAGTTGGACTCCACCAAGGCTGCACATTGTCATTACTTTCATGGACAAAATTTCCAGGTGCAGCCGAGGTGTTAAGGGGATCCATTTCGGTGGCCTTAGGGTCGCATCTCT
>NW_006800522.1:7009-10721 GCF_000485575.1 Poecilia formosa
CACGGTTCCACAGGGAGAGGAAAATGCAGAGTTTTATTTCCGATATTAGCAAACAGGCAGCTGTTTATATAGATTACGGTACACTAAAAGGTTGCATTGTGCCCTTGTTTATATTTTTAATAGTGTAATTCTGTAAAGACAAAATATGTCTGGTGGTCCAGCTCTGATTTACATATCTTGCTAATATTGCAATACTTTCCTATAACAAAATAGACCTGCAGAAAGAAATTACTTATAAAATATCTTACATATACATAGTTACATGCTCTATATAGACATTTTTCTTAGCTTTGATTGTAAAATGACAAAATTTTGTAATTTATCATTGTTTTATTAAACTCTGAAAACTGTGTGGCTTTAATATTCTGTCCTAAAATGCGGTTAGATGTGCCCTTTTTTTTTTTTTTTTTTGAGCACCTGCCCCTTTAGTGGTCTCTGCAAGGCTCTGAGGATCAGTGCCTCCAAATCCAAGGAATTGAGCTGGAAAAGGGTAGAGTGCGTTCTCTGGGTCATCCTGGGGGGATGTCCTGCCCCAAGTGGAGGAGTCTGAGTATCTGGGGATCTTGTCCACGAATGAGGGAAAAATGGAGTGGGAGATCGAAAGACGGATTGGTGCAGTGTCTGCAGTGAAGCAGGAGCTGTACCAGTCTGTTATGGTGAAGAGAGAGCTGAGTCAAAAAGTGAAGCTCTCGATTTATCATGAGTTTTTGGGTCATGACTGAAAAAAAAAAGGTCACGGATACAAGCGGCCGAAATGAGTTTTCTCCGTTGGGTGTCTGGGCTCTCCCTTAGCGATAGGGTGAGAAGCTCGGTAAAATCCCCTCTGAAATCCTGGAGAGCAGTTTTACATAATACAGGAAACACTGACTGCTTAGAAGGAACACAGGAAAAAATTTAACATTACACAAAACTTTTGCACAGCACTGTTTATCATATGAACTAACAAATATTAATAGAATCTTTCTCTTAAAGGATCAGTTCACACAGATTACTTATACAAAGAACTGGGACTGACTTTCTTACACTGTATTAAAAAATAAAACAAAAAAACTTTAGCTGTAGCATTAAAACTAAACACTTATCTATTTTAAGGTTTAAAATAAAATGCAAAAACACTGGTGTGGGAAAGTTTGTTTTTTCGCCATCTGAGTGAACTGGAGCTTTAACTAACCCAGGCAACAGCTGACAATCCATGAGTTTTCTGTCCAAAGAGCATAAAAAAGAAAGGATGCTTATCTGTGGTTTACAGTATGTACCTGTCTGACTTTGCTGCTCCTGAGGAGTGGAGAGAGGAGGAGAAATGGACAGAGGAGGAGTAGACAGAGAAGGAGGAGATATGGGAAGAGGAACATAACCAAAAGAGGAGAAAGGAGGGAGGGAATGTGTGCCGGAATGGAGGGGTGGAGGAGGAGGCATATGCAGATGCAGGGGGAGGACTTTAGAGGGGGGGTATGGGTGTCCGTTGGCTGAGGCAATGGGGCAGGGGTTGGGCCGGCGGAGGAGCAGGGTGTGGCACTGCTGGGAGGGGGAATGGCCTGGATACAACCCGAGAGGGGGTAAGAGGGGAGGTTGCAAAACAAAAACAACAACACAACAACAACTGATCAGTCAAAAAGTTGAAAAAGAAAGCATAAAAATAGAACTGACTGAAATTAAAACCAGAAAACATCCATATATATCCAGATGGAATCTTTCTAAGCAATCATGCAAACACATAAAATGAACAAAAGCGTCTAATAAAGCAGTTGTAGGAAGAGAAGAGAAGTGTGTGGGGGGGGGGTCTGCGGGAGAGGGGTTAGAGAGGCAGGAGGTTGGTAAAGGTTAAGGTGAGAAACAGAAGGAACAGAACCTTAGAGGAGGTAAACAGCCACCAGAGGACACTGATGATGAGCAACAGGCTGATGGAGGCCAAAAGCTGCTGCTAGCTACCACACAACACATGCAAACCGCTCACACAAGCCACACACACACACACATACAGCTGTCATGTGGGTGGTCACCTGCCCTTTTGATGACCTCCACGATGTTGGATGGGAAGTAGCCCACGCGGTCGTTTCCGGTGCGGTTGTCATGGATGCAGCCCTTCCACCGGCCGTCAGAGTGCTGCTCCAGCACCTGTACACAAACATCTGTCTGAACGAGGAACACTTGGTGGAAAAATGGATGAATAAGATGATGCACTGACTTATTGCCCAGAAGATGCCTGGTATCAGATGATCTTCTTGTGATTATGTTTAAATGCATGTAGCATTTGCTCCTGAGAACTAGTGAAAACCATCTTCAAGATGAAAGCTTAAGAAGAACCTCCAGAGTGTCCAGTTTCAGAAAGCAGGATAAGTGAAAATTCTGAGAAAGTTCTGGGGGTTACCCCAGAACTTTCTCAGGATGTGCATATCCTGGGTTTTCCGTTTCAGAAAGCTGTGTATCAGCTATCTGGAGTCAACTTACTACCGCAAAGTACTCCGTGAACCATCCCTGTTCGGCAGCAGGATTGTTTGAACAAATCCTGAGTTTGTTCTATGTTTTAGCTGAAACCTGGCACAAGGAAAGCATCAGAAATGAAGTGTTCTTTTCTGTGGGAGCCTGTACATGTTGGAGAGTAGATACTCTGCAGAAATCCCTGTCAGACGAGGGTGACCACACTGCAGTTAGGTGTTTTATTGTTCCCCGTCTAATATATTTTCTAGCGTTACTGGTTTTTGCCATAGTTAAATCTTCCGCCCGCACATCACTCATATAACACAACGAGGACATTCTTTGTGCTGCACTTTGTTTTAATGCTAACCAGATCTTGTTAGAAAAGTTACTGTAGCACATAAACTGAATGTACAGCTGAGGCGTCTTTGAGGTGAATGTGAATCTGTTACTCACATTAACATGATGAGGTTCTACCGAACACCAGGGTTTAATCCCTGGCTGGTTTCTTTATGTTATTGCTTTCAGGCATGAAAAGCTTATTTATAGGCAAATTTGAATTTTATAATAGAACTTTTTAAATATGAGCCCTCCCACTGTTGAGCTGTACATCATTGTGACTTTATCATGTTCTGAAACCAAAACCCTGATTATCATAGAATAGGTGGTTTATTCAGAGTATCTGCCCGAGTTTGTTAGCCCTGCTTTCCGAAACAAGGCCCTGAAGTTTTTCACCAGAAACAAATCAAATCAAAATCACCTAAATATAGATTCATTGAACTGGGACGTTTTCCGGGGGGCTTTACATAGACAGCGTGAAAGAGAAATAAAAAGAAGCTAATAACTAGATGAAAAGTAAAGATAAAAACATTAAAAACATCGAAGACATCAAAACCCACACTCTAACCCTAATTTAGCCATAAGCAACTCTAAACAGGTGGGTTTTAAGTTGAGATTTAAAGGCACTCAGTGTTTCAGCTGTTTTACAGTTTTCTGGAAGTTTGTTCCAAATTTGTGGTGCATAGAAACTGAATGCTGCTTCTCCTCGTTTGGTTCTGGTTCTGGGGATGCAGAGCAGAACCAGAACCAGCTGGAGAAAGTTTTGGCACATCCACACATTTATCTGTTCTGAGCATCTATTCAGTGATTGGATGGGTTCAGAGTCACCTGGTGACATCGTGATGTAGAGCTGTGTATCATCTGCATAGTTATGGTAGCTGATCTTATTTCCTGTTATAATCTGAGCCAGTGGGAGCATATAAATATTGAATAAGAGGAATCCTGGGGTACAATAGTG